>NW_007255043.1:3572-56147 GCF_000164805.1 Carlito syrichta | reverse complement strand
CACACACACACACACACACACACACACACACACACACACACACACACACAAAAATAGTAAACCAAAGCCCCAGTGATTATAAGAGATTTGGGAAGACAGTGTGTACATCAGAAGGAACAAGGTAATTAGAGACAAGCTGGATTTGGTCAGTACCTCTGTAACTTATCACCTCTGTCATTTTGGCAGGTTACTTAATCTTTCTAAACTTCAATTCCATCATTTGTAAAATGGGGGTAATATCGTCTACTTATCAGGGAGATTTCAGGATTAAATAAGAAAATACATGCACAGTATTTAGTAGTGTTTCTTGCATATAGATGGAATTATTATTAGATTTATTAAAACAACTAGTATTTATTACAAATATCAATATTATTGTACAACTATCTAGTAGTTATAGACATAATCACTATTATGTCATCATCACCATCATACTAGATCACACAGTAGTCAATTGCAGAAGCAGGCTTAAAATCTTGTTACCTAACTTACTGTGGTGGAACTTCAACTGAGAAAAAATTTAATAAAGACCCTCGGCATGCAGGAAGTTATTTGTAAGGTGACCACAAAATTGCAGATAAGAATGTACAAAAATTTAAATGGCATAGAACAAAAAGAAGCAAATTCAGTGCCATGGAATCTTGGGCACTAATGATGTTTCTTTAGAATATTTTCCAAGTAAAATACAAAACAAGTACATATATTGGGTTTTGGCTTTATTCTTTATTTATTTTGGCTTCTGGATGTACACCATGAACACATGGAAGAACGTCAATGCTTCTGGTTTTTGTAACATGGATTCAAGAATGTAAAAACGGAGGGTCCACCAGCTAGCCTGAGTTCTAACTTTATGGAGTTATATTTCTATAAAAGACAACAAAATGACAGGCCTCAGGCAATTGCAGCTCTCTGAGTACTGATGCAGCATTGTGAGAAGCCACCTTGTTTCTTTCTTCTCCCTCATTTAACAAAATGAGATGTTATTAACATGTTCACCTATATAAACCTTTCGAATAAGGATACATGAAGAAACAGCTGACAACACATTCTTTGTCATACACAAACCATTCTATATAGTAATTTTCTTTTCTTTTCTTTTCTTTTTAGATTGGAAAATATATTTTATTTAGAAAGCAGATTAGAGAGAGAGATAAAGAAGTGACTCACCTCCCCAAGGTAGGGGAGGGGGCTAATGCTTATGAAAACATTGCCAACATTTTCATTACAAAAATAACACACTGTTAGTGAGAAAAATTAGAAAAATAAATACACTAAAATAAGAAAATTCAAATAATCCATAATCCCATAGTATGAAATAACTATTGTTAATACTTTTGTTGTATATATTTTCTGACCTTTTCTAAGCATATGAAAATTCATATAAGCCAGATATGATGATTCACGTCTATAATCCCAGCACTTTGGGAGGCCGGCCAAGGCAGGAGGATTGTTTTAGGCCAGGAGTTTAAGGCCTGCATGGCAACATAGCAAGACCTTGTCCCTACAAAAAAAATTTTTTTTAATTAGCCAGGTGTGGTGATATGAGCCTGTAGTCCCAGCTACTCAGGAGGCTGATGTGAAAGGATCGCCTGAGCCCAGGAGGTTGAGGCTGCAGTGAGCCATGATTGTGCCACTGCACTCTAACCTGGACTACTCATTGAGATACTGATTCAAAATAAAAAATTTTAAAAAGGAAAAAAGACTCAAACATGGATAAATATACACAATTTAAAAAATATATTATGCTATAGTTATTTTTCCCCTGGCAAAATATAATAAACATTTTATATACATTATAGAAGATAATTATATTTCTTTTTTTTTTTTTTTTTTGAGTTGGAGTCTCACTCTGTCGCCCAGACTGGAGTGCAGTGGCTGCTCCCGGCCACCACAACCTCGCCTGCTGGGCTCCGGCGATCCTTCCGCCTCAGCCTTCCAAATAGCTGGAATTACAGGCATGAGCTACCACGCCCGGCTGATTTTTTGATTTATTGTAGAGATGAGGTCTCGCTGCCCAGGCGGGTCTCGAACCCGCGGGCTCAGGCAATCCACTCACCTCAGCCTCCCAAAGGCACGGGATTACAGGCTGAGCCACCGAGCCCGGCTGATAATTATATTTCAAATCATGGTTTTAAATAATGGCCTGACATTCCATTACATAAGTGTACCATAAGTTATTAATCAGTTGCTATAAATGCATAATGGTGTTGCTCCCAATTTTCTTACTATTATAAACATTTTTATAAGCATCCTTGTTTTTCTACCTTGCTATACTTATTTAGCATTTCCTTAGAAATAAAGGAATTTCTAGAAATGAAATTACCAAATCAGGAACTGCATACTTTCAAGGCTTAATATATACTTTGTATTATGGAATATGTGTGTATTTGTAATACATAGGCAATACATATCGCCAACTTTATCTTCAAAACCAGTCTACTGATTTGCAATCCTAGCAGTGGGCATGCACGAACCTGCCCCACTGCCCTTCATAGCTGAGAGTGCCAGCAACTACATCTTTGTGACCCAAGGGAAGGACAAGAGACGACACCTAACTGCCCCGCAGGTTGGCTAACAGGCCAGGCTGACAACGCCCACATGTACTGTGATATCACAGGCAAGCAAACAAAAGCTTCCAAAAATAACAAGGCCTTTGAGAACTGGACTCCATCAAAGAGAAAAGTTCTGATTTTTAAATGCGTATCTGTGTTGCCTTAACAAGTGGAACAGAAAAAAAAGAGGCTGGCCACATTTGGCAAGCAAGAATACGTTTATTTTTTTCCTCCAAAAAAAATGAAAAGAGAGAGGAAGGGGAATTATTACAGATTTACAAAATCTGTGACAAATTTCCTGGCCAGTTAGAGTAGAATATTAGAATGTCTAAACAGTGAAACAAAACAAAACAAAAAAAAATCCACTTACCCATGTACCTGGGTAACATTTTAAATCATTTCCTAGAAGATTTAAAAACTGAAACTTAAATGTTTTTGCGAATGTAAGCAAGGACAAAGCAACAGAATGAGCCAGAATACCCTTTCCCCAGCATTGCTGGCTTTGCACTGAAGACAGCTAGTGCCTGCATCTAACTGGGTTGCTCTACCACTCTCCTGGAGCCCACAAAGCGGAAAGAGAAGGTTCAAGGCTCCACAGAGTCAGAGCTAGGAAGACGTCAGGCATGTGTACACCATGGATAAGGTTGTAGATAGGAAGGAGGCAAATAAGGGCGGCACACACTTGGAACAGACTAATCCGTAAAGTACTTACTGTCTTCTACGTTGTGGGCCATGAGACAGGAGCTTCTTAATTATATTACAGATAGTTGCCTGGTGTCTACTCCAGGCTCTTCCAGTAGCAACTCATTTAAATTTACGACAAAGTACTCCCATTATCTAATGGGGAAACTGAGGCATGCTGAGATTAAATATTTTGTCTAAGATAACACAGCTAATCAGTAGAGGAGCTAAGATTCAAACCCAGGAAGCTAAATTCTAAAATCCACACTCTTTGATACATGAGCATGCTGTTTCTCAGGGCACAGTTACAGAAGCAGTGTAGAACTGAAGGCCCAAAGACCAAGTTTCAAATCCCAAGGCTGTGTCCTATTATCAGCTCTAGGTCACCTACAGCAAACCATTCAATTTCTTTAAGTCTCAGACTCATCTCTGGTGAAACAGGTGAAATCTAGATATCAGTTCTGTCCTCCTTCTCCCTCCAACCCGTGAATCACACCTACCTGGGTGCAGAACTTATCACATCTATGTCTTTGAGTTGCCCATCCCATTTTATTTCTATTGAATTTCAATCTGCAGTTTTGTTCATGACCCAAGGTTTCTTATTCATACTAAAAGCTGCTCGCTATTCCCCCCAGAGAATCCTTTGGTGTAAAAACATTGGAACAATGAATCTTGTTTCTCTAAGCATTTTGTAGGTTACACAAAAGAGGGAGAAGTACATTGCATATCACAGGGAAAACTTCTTAAAAATTCCTGTAAGTGTCACCATTGGTCCTTTAGCTCTACGTTACCAAGTAGGGGGAGCAACTTTCAATATCATTTCTTTCAGTTCTCAGAACTGATAACTGTCTTCTCTTTTAAATGTTTCCCTGGACATGTTAATGTCTCACCTCTTTCCTATAAATTGTAAATGACTTATTTGCAAATAATTTAACAACCATGGTGCTCCAATGAGATCATGGATGTGAAAGCATCTCTTAAAAATGTAGGTATCATCACTATTTCCCTGCAAGATGCAAGCTGAATTATTAAAAATATTGACCTATTAGACATCTAACTGATAGGTGCACAGTGAGTTATTAGAGGGGCATTGCTAAGCATTGGTGGCTGATACAGTTGTCACTGTCACAAACCATGCCTTCCCAGGCAGTGCATCAATGTAGAGCTGGTTAGACAAATGTCTGCATCTGTGTTGTAAAGCTCCTCTCTCTTAAAAATGAAAATAGCCCCCCGCCCCACAATTTTTTATTCAACCTTACTGGTCTTTTTCTTACCATCTTACTTTTCTTACTTTACAAAAGTTTCAAATGTATACTCTATACCCACTGCTTCTGTTTTTTTCTCTACACCTAGTTCCTCCTTCTCATCAGGAAAAGTGTACTATCGCTCTCCAGTGCTACGATGAAATGTTGTGGACAATGTCTTGTAATGTCCACAAAGAGCTCCCTGTTGTGAAACACAAGTGTCACCTTCCTCATTCTCTGGACCTCCTGGCTGAATTTGACATTTTCAAGGAAACCCGTGGAAGAGTATCAAGTAATGGGAATCCTACTCAAAAAACAAGTTAGATTAATCCATCTGTCCAATGGTCTTTTTTAAGTTATAAAAGGAATATATTTTAATTACCTGCTTTACCAATGTATACAGCATCGTTGCTTGAAGGTGCAGCTAGCCTGTGGAAAATTCTTCCAAGTTATATGTCTCATATATGAAAGACACTTGATAGAAGGCTTCTGAAATTTGACAACAACCCTAAAAATTTACATGGCATTTCCAGTAACAAGTTATGAAGTTAAAATGAATTTGTCTACATAATAATAATAAATAAATTTTAATCAACCATGTTAGAGAAAAGACTGATTTTTTTAAAATTTCTCCCTATAGAAAATATTACAAAATTATTATGTTATGCAGAGGTGATAAAAAAGAATGAAACAAAAAAAGATAGGGGAAAAAAGTGATATGAAATGTGTAAAGCAGTATGTTAGTAAAAGCTTTATGTTATTTTTCTGGATTTTAGATGTGTGTGGTATTATTCAGATTTTATTAATTAGTAACTTATTGTGATTTCTTATTTGCAATAAATGTTTGCTTTTCTACAATTTTATATTTATAACTTTGAATTTTTTAAAGGAGTATAAGTGTCAGGTCCTCTCAAACCTACATCCTATTGATTATACACTAGCTGTTCTACCATTGAAATACAGACTATTAAACCAAACGATCTTCTGGATAATGGAAATAAGGTGCTACTACTGATCCTTGTGAAATAACAGTAATTCCTCCCTCATTTTTCCCATCTCTCTGGATCCTCTACCATTTTTCTACTTATGAGTATACTCACGACGGTACAATATGCAGAAAATATGAAGCTACAGAGACAATTCATCTGCCTTGACTAGATTAAAGCCCAATGATTGGAAGAAGACACATAAGTGAATAATTAGGCAGCAACCTGATAATCACTGTAAAGGAGTTAAGAGCACAGAAAGAAACTGACTCTACTTTGGAAATTCAAGAGAAGGATCATAATAAAGGTAAGAGTTGAAATGAGAATGAGAGCAAGTACACCTGGCAAGGGAGAGAGTTGGCAACCCCGTGGGGGAACACTGCAGGTTAATGTATGTGAGCAGAAGCATCAATGTCATTCTAAAGAACACAGTCAGATATACTACTCTGGCATGCAAAGAAAAACAAAAATTTAAAAAGCAACCTCCTCCCAAAAAAGGGAAGCACCACTGGCTTTTCAGAAGAATTATCAAATGACAAAATTTTATGTCACATCCTGTAATATACAAAAAATTTCTAGACATTGAAAATTGTGGGCTTATGCTTTTTTGTTATCGAAGATGCCTGGATGCTGAATCCTCCAACACTTTAGCTGTGTTACCTGGGACAGTTGTGTAATATCTCAAAGCCTCAGTTTTCTCATCTGTAAAATGAATTTTTTGCCAGTGGCATCAAAACATTTAGTCCAGTTATGCATGGCATAAAGTAATGCTGAGCAAATGCTATGGTACCATTAAGTAAGGCTAACATCATCAGGTTTTTCTAACGTTAAAGATAGATTTGAATTGCACATCTCTTTGTCACACTGGTAATTAACTCAGGAAAAGTCAGCACCTGTCAGCCAAAAATAATCAAACCGGAAGCAGGAATGTTCTTTCAAATAACCAGAGCACTCCAAAGAATTCCAGAAATGCTCTCACATTCTCTGTCACATTCCTTTATGCACAGATTAATTTAAACCAACAGCTTAAGCAGGCCATATCAGAAATGTACACACAGAGGACAAAGGCCAAAAACCAAATCCCAGTGAAAAAAACAACCCTTTGTGAGGAAGTAAGCACTTAATTCTGTATGATAGAAGATGTACTTCCAAACTCTTCCTGCAGAAGCCAAAGTCTCTTCACATTTAGGCTCAGTAGAATCAGTTAGCTCTGATGGTGTTAACACTTAAAGCAGTGTGTCCCAAGTTATGGAACTTAGAGAAAATAGTGGTATGTACCCAGTGGTAAACAAACAAGGCAGTGTGCATCCAGAAGTAATTAGCTGAGGGAGGTGAGAAAAGAGGGAAATGAGGGGAGTCCAGGCACCCTAGGGGAACCCAGACTGGGCTACTTCCTGCTTCCTAGGAAGAGTCCTTTCTTAGACAATTGCACCTGATGTATAGCAGCTCTTTCCAGCCTTAATAGACTGAACTGCTTGTTTAATGACAAAATGTGTGCATTTTTAAGAAGGGACATCAACCTCCTCAATTTAATTAGAAACGCTTATAAAGGAGTGGACTGCATTATACTTTAGCCCAGAAGATCATTGATCCTGTTCCTTTAGAATTAACAAGCAGATTCTCTGTTTTTAAGAAACTGGGCAGAAGCAGATGATACATCTATCTTCTCACAGTAAGGTCAGTTCTTGGTTTTGGTGACTGAGGATTCTGAGACTGCTAATATTTGAAAATTGATCTTTCTAACAAATGTTCTATAGTTGGCTGGTTTGGTTTTGTTTGTAGGACTTTGGTACTATAATTGGTTCATGACCTACAACCTGAAATATCTTTTAATTTCTTAGACATGTAACTATCTCCTCAGAGCACAAAAATATAAGAATGTATTCTATCAAAAGGGTTGTCAATCAGACTTGACTCCCTATTGGTCAATATCATGGGAGAATGTACAAATGTGGAACACATTTGAACTTATTCATTTCTTAACTTTTGTCTAATCACTAATTTCACTGAATATGTTGTACCAGAAGATCATTAACCCTAACCCAGCAGTTCCCAACCTTTTTGGCATCAGGGACTGGTTTCATGGAAGCCAATTTTTCCATGAGGGGTTGGAGGATGTGCAATCAAACCTCACTGTTAATGTTAATCTGTATTTGTGATAAGCTGTTCCCCAGCACTAGCATCACTGTGTCAGCACCATCTCAGATCAGGCACTAGATTCTCATAAGAAGTGTGCAACTTAGATCCCTCACATGTGCAGCGCACAGTGGGGTTCACACTCTTATGAGAATCTAATGCCGTCACTGATCTGACAGAAGACAAAGCTCAGGCGGCAATGCAAGTGATGGGGAGCAATTGTAAATACAGACAAAGTTTCACTAACTCACCTACCACTCACCTCCTGTTGTGCAGCCCAGTTCCTAACAGGCCATGTACCAATATGATGGTTTGGAGCTGGGGACCCCTAACCTAACCTATAACTTTTTATAAGACAAACGAGAGGCCATGAAAGGAAAAGAGACAAATCACTTCTTGATGAAGGATTTACATGAAATGAAGATTGAATTGTTTAGCTGGAAAGGGCACCTCTCCAGATCTCATTATATGAGACTGACACAGGACAGGGCACCCCAAAGTTGGGGTCCAGCTCAAGAGACCAAGTGGCTTCTTGGTTTCACACAGGAAAGAATTCTAGAGTGAGCTCCTGAAGTAAAGCAAACGTAAGTTTAAGTTTATTTAAAGAAAAGAGGAACAGAAAGAAGGCTCATCTGTAGGCAGAGCAGCCTCTGTACATCACTGGAGTTTCAGCTGGAAAACGAAAGTGTATTGAAATGACAGAAAGCAGACTGCTCCAAAGGCAAAGAGCATCCTGGGCTGGTCCATGAGAAGAACAGCAACCATACATGGCTGGGGTTTTGTTTTTACAGTTATTTCTTGATTATATGGTAATCGAGGGTAGAATATTCTTGAGTTTCTTGAAAAAGAGAGATTTATAAAGGGTCCACCTAGTTTACTACTGTAAATGGGCGGGTTTGTAACTGTCATGGTGCTGAAGGGTGTGTTATTTAGTATGTTAATGTATTATAATAAACATACAATGAGGGGCAAAGTGGAATAGCAGGCAAATGAATTGCCATTTTGGTTCTAGCTGGCTCCAACCAGTTCTTAACTGCATCTTGTTTTTCTTTGTGGGGGTTCCAAAAACCAGGCTATTATCCTATCTAGAGATACTGTCTCAGTCACCAGTCCTGAGAAATTTTTTTTTTTTTTTTGAGTTGGAGTCTCACTCTGTCGTCCAGACTGGAGTACAGTGGCTGCTCCCGGCCACCACAGCCTCGACCTGCTGGGACTCTGGCGAACCTTCCACCTCAGCCTTCCAAGTAGCTGGAATTACAGGCGCGCGCTACCACGCCTGGCTAATCTTTTGATTTATTGTAGAGATGAGGTCTTGCTGTCCAGGTGGGTCTCGAACGCGCGGGCTCAGGCAATCCACTCACCTCAGTCTCCCAAAGGCGCGGGATTACAAGCTGAGCCACCGAGCCCGGCTAGAGAAATTAACTTTGTTGTTTATCTTAAGAGACTAGTTCTGTTTAATTCCTATCTCAAGACTATAATGAAAACCAACAGGCATGAGAGGGCAGGATATAGTCCTGAGCAGCTCTTTAACCATTGTTACACATGTTGTCACAACTTCTGAACACAATAAGCATTGATGAACTTACTGGCTTCCTACTATCAAACTGAATGATTGAACTTCTGGGTCGTCTGAGAGCAAGTAATCCTAGAATATTTTTAGGAACAACACTATACAAGTGGTAACTTTTGTGGCCCATCAGAAAGGACCTAAATCGTGGCATTGGATCAAACCTTTACTTCAGTTGGCATAAATTTTAGAGAAAAATAATTACATTTAAGAGTGTTCCCTTTAAGGGGAGATCCAGAGAAAAAGTAGTCAATAACAGATGTCTTTAGCCTGCATCCAGTCACACACTCTTTTTGTTCCCTCCTCATGTCAGTGTTCAGAACGACCTCCCCAACGAAGGGAACTGCAATGGGTTTCTACTGTTTCCACATCCATCTTGCTCAGGGCCCCACATCACCATCATACTTGAATAAAGTGCCATATTTGCATTAATTTGCAGGTGGCTGGGACACCTGGCAGTCTGCTTTCATCTTCTCAGCTGGTCTCAGTGTCTCTGTCAGATTTGAGATGTTCTACCCATCCACAGAATTTCATGTTTATCTGATTAGAGAAAGTGAGATCTGATGGTATTAATACTTAAACCAGTGTTTCAACTCATGGCGTTTAGAGAAAATAGTTGTATGTATTTATACCCAGTGGTACAAGACAAAATTGTGTGTGTTCATAAGTAACTAACTGAGGGAAGAAAGAAAAGAGAAGGGAGGTAAGGGAATGAAGGGAGTATAGGAACACTAGGTCATGCCCTACCAACCTGGGTTTTGTGGATCAGCATCTACAAACCAAGAACCCAGCATAGCACCTGCCAGGGAAATACTCCTTAAAAGAATGTAGATGTTACTAGTACTTCTTTGGGAACATAAGATTTTAAGGTCCTTATAGTATCATTAAGCTATATGTGATGACATAGGGGACTATGAGTCAATTTTATTTAGACTCATGAAGAGAAAGAAGCCCACATGGTGGGTGTTCAAGTAATATTTGCTAATGCATTAAAGTTTTTAAATTCCAACGAATATAAGAACCTAAGAATGTGAAATTGAGTTATCCTGTAGATTCACAAATAAGATGCAATCTTATTTACTCCCAACCTAAAAGTAGTCAGGGAGAAACTTAAACTTAAAAGAAATTTATTAAATCTTTACAACCCTGTTTTTTCTTATTTCATTGTTATCTATGATACAGGAAAAATACAGATTGTATTTAAAGTGGGCAAATGTTCTGCTAATTTTCTTAGTTGAATCATCTAAAAATGTAAGAAGAAGTTGACTATGACAGTCAAGAATTATCTCATAATTGGATGATTTCCACAAAGAACTTGCAGGCTGTGATATGTCTATAACTACTTTCTGAGATGTTTACTCTAGTAGTTCAGATATTATGACCTTAGTTGGACAGAGCAGGCTACATACCATCTTAGCAAGTTTGTCAACAAAAATATCTAAGTGATTTGGAAAGGAAATAGCACTAACATCTGAAACTGCCACTGATATAAAGCAAGTGTAGAAGTTGAGTACCATATGTGTTATTCAGCTACAAGTACCATATGTGCAATCAGCTACAAGATTATGGACATGGTGAGCCATATAGGAAAAAGGGTTTTTGAATGGAGTCCCCAATTTTATTGATACACTTTCAATAAATTTGTCTATGATATGTGAGGTGCTGTCTAAGGATACAGTGGTGAACAAGACATACAAGTTAAAGAGAATAATACTATTAAAGATTCCAATTTTGTTTATTTGCTGAGAAAAAATGAAGTTTAGTAGATTTGTCATTTTGAAAACAGAAAGTGACTATAGGTATACATGTTACATTATATTAATATTTCTATATTAACATATCTCCAATATCTTTATATTAGGACATTATGATTCATTTGCATACTGTCATAGTAGTAAGATTTCATATGATTCTGAGGAGTATTGTTTTAATAGGACTACGGTGTTAGATGGCAGGCAGGATGACTTAATTGCACAACCACGGAGGCCACCATTTCACAGTTGGGTAGCAAGGTGAAAAGATGAAGAAAGGAGAGAAGAGAAAGTAAATTAGGAATTATTGAAGAATCATCCTAAGAAAATGTTTACTTATAAAATGTTTTGTCATCGAGGGATGTTAGGAAACAAGCAAAATATGTTTAGAATGGAAAACATCAGCCCATCAATTTGAAAAGCAAAAGTCCACAATAAAAGAGGGAGAGGGAAAAGGAGGAGAGAGAGAGAGAAAGTTTGTAAAAACAGAACAGACATTAGAGCTGCCTAGTTGTCTCTCTAGTTTTCTTAATCCATTAAAATGATAAAAGCCCCTCTTATCCTTAATGTTCTCCACCAAAGACCCAACAGAAGACCACAGAAGCCTTAACCAAATAGCACTTAACCGAATTATCATCAAGATGGGTGGGAACTGATAAGAGAAAAGATAGGAGAAAAGTGTCAGAGGGAGGAAAAAGGAATCCAGACAAAAACATATTGGCCAGTGTCATGTTGTGAAAAGTAGAAACAATAAGAGATTCGACAGAATGATGGAAGACAAATGTGGACAAGTCCTCTGAGGGAAGCATGGGACGTGAGTCCATCCCACACACCGGACATCTATCATGCCTCTCTGCAGCAAAAGAAAAATGTTTGCTTAACCTGCCTAACTTGCTACTCAACAACAATGCTACCAACAACAGCCATCAATACTATCAGTGGGATGCTTAATGTCTACATGCTACTGTACTCTACTAAACAGCATATAAATGACTTCACTCCATCTTTCAAGCATCCTTATGAATGACATCATATTATTATCCCTATCTTTACAGATAAGAAAATCAAGTCTGAGAAAGTTGAAATAACATTCACAGCTTTTTGTTGCCTGCTTAAAGTTGACAAGATTCTTAACCCACACACTCAAACTCCTATAGATTAAAATTCACCTCCACCCTGCCTCATTAAAGTTAATGAAATTCTGCACTCTTTCATCTGCATTGAGCATGGAGAACAGGTTGTCAAACTATTATCAATGGTAACTTGCTAGGCAAGACTGCATCGTACTACATCAGAAGTTCTAGAGAAAAAAGGTGGAAAAAAAAGTCACACCTTTAGTGTACACCAGTTAATATAGGCTGCATTTGGCAAGGCATTACAGTACATGAAAGAAATAAGCTCAGAAAAGAAGTGGCTAGTCTGGAACACTCCATGTCAAGAGTCGTGCTTCACTGATCTAGCAATGTTTTCAAATTTCCATAGGGCTATTATCTCTTAGACATTAAGAAGAATGACATTGTCTGATTAAAGTCCAATTGTCAAACATCATCAGACCCTCTATCTTTAAGCAAAGCCCACTCTTATTGGGTGGTGGATTATCAAATGATGGGGGTGATGAGAGAGAAAAAAATTCATGCAGCCATTACCCCAGGCATTCCAAAACTTCTTTCTGAGTTAGTAGGTTCGAGATTATTTACACTACAGCTAACAATACAATTTGTTTGGATTTTTAAAAAATATAAAACATTTGGCCTCTTCTAAATTTCAAAGAAATACTTTCAAAAAGTTAGTAAATTTTTATATCTAGAGGGAAAATAAGAAAGACCATTATCTTACATCTTTCTTCTTAAGGCAGAGAGTATACAAATACAAATTCAATATTCAAATTTCTTTGATAGACCAACTATAGATCTTGGGTGGAGGGACTTAGAGCATGTGATCTGGTACTAATTTCAGTGAGCTGAATTTAATTTTCTACTTTGGGAGGCAACACATGATAGTCATTGTTTAACATCATTCCACTTAGGTCTAAAAATCTCCATAAAAGAAACCTTATGGGGAATTTATGTACTTCACATTTTGCCAAAGTTCTAAAAAGAATGAATAACTAATGGTATGTGGTAACACAGGGCCCAAGATGTCAGATTTCCAACTTTTTCAAGACAAGCTAGAAATTAAGTATTTCTATGTAAAATCTTCCCATTTTGAAATGCTCACAACTAATTCAGTTTTTAAGTACTCTATTCTTCACTCTCCTCCCCTGCAAAAGTATCTGCTATTGTGGTGCAGCCAGAGGATCATATCTGTCCCCCATGTAATCAGATAACCATCATGGAACAAAATAATTTCTACAGATTCTCCCATCTTTGAAGATAAATGTAAACTATTTACCTGATAAATGACATTTCATTTCCTCCACCTAACATCTATTTCTTTCTTTGCTCTCATTTTCAGAATGCTTGGGAATGAACTCTCATACACTCTCCTTGGGCCCTGAATATTTGGCCTCTTCCTCCTCTACTCCACTGTAACTGTGTTCCTGATGCTATCCATCATCTCCTGACCACAAACTCCAAATGCCTTGCCTTCCTTCTTTACCAATTTGTAGTAACTGAAACTGTTAACAACACCTCTTCTTGAAAGCTGGTTTCTGCGGGTTTTTTCACATGTTTCTAATCACCTTGTCCCAGATTCCTTTGCTGCCCTCTCTTCCTTCCACTTCCTAAATGTGGGTGTTCCCTGACGCTCAGTCTCCAGGCTTTTATTCTTCTCTTTAAGTGCCTATCCTGACACAACATTCCATTCCATTTGCCTTCCTTAGGGAAGAAACTTATTTGTCTACTTTCTGAGTGGAATGTTACAGGAGATATTTTAAAAAACTGAAATAAACCTATGAGTTTATTAATAATGATTTTTTGTTTTAGAATGATATTCCTTAGAATTAAAAAGTGATACAACAAAAAAAAGTTCCTATCCTGAGATCTCATCTACTCTTCGATAACTTCAGCTGGAAACATCTTTAGATTCATGCATATACACAAATAAACATCTCCCTTTCTAGTCTACTTCCTAAGTTCCAACTCTTTATTTCAAATGCCCATTTGAATATTTCTATATGGACTATCTCACTCATTCCCTAAGCATGACATGCTCCAAATTTATGTATTATTTTATCCAAAACTTTTTCTCCCTTATGTTTCTCCTGCTGCTGAACATCTTCCAGCAATCTTTCATTTGCTCTGAGTTAAAATTTTATCTTTGACTCACCTTCACATTCAGTGATCTATTCATAATACTGGGAACATTCATCTCCTTGTTTCTAGGGAAGGCTCTTGTGCTTTGGGTTGGATAAATCAGTTGCATCGTTCTTATTTCCTCTCTCCAGTCCATACTAGACACTGCCATCATGTTATCACCTGCATCACATTATATTCTCATTTCCATTACCTCATGAGATAACTACCAACTTCGTTCGTCTGGCATTCAAAGCCCACTAACCCTTGGTCCTTAGCCACCTTCCCGGCCCACTCTCTCAACACCAAAGATCTTCTGCTTCAGTCAAACCAGTCTAATCATTGTTTCCCAAAGACTATATTTTGTTTGTGCTCAGAATATCCTCCCCTATAATTTTTACTTGTTCAAATCCTACCTATTCCTTAAGGCCCAGCTCAACTTACACCTTCAAAAAACTTTCTAAACTGCCTAGGCCATCATTATCCTATGTGAACTACCTCAGAAGCAGAAAATCAGATATCACATGTTCTCATTTATAAGTGGAAATTAAACAATGGCTACACATGGACATAAAGGTGTAAATAATAGTCACTGGGGACTTCAAAAGAGGGGAGGGAAGGAGGATGGTGAAAGGTTACCTATTGGATACTATGTTCAATATTTGGGTGATAGGTGCACTAAAAGCCCAATCCCCACCATTAGGTCATATACCCATTTAATAAACATGCAAAAAATTACCTAGACTAACATGATCTCTTCCTTAGTATTGGCAACTGCAGGGTCTTAGGCTCTAAAGTAACAGAAATTGACATGAGGCCTAACTGATTCCCAAGTAAGCTTTAAAGGGGGCTTATATCCACTTAAAAAAGAGAGCGAGCACAAGAGAAATGGTTATCTGATTGGCTCTCCAAGGACAGTCGCTAGGGTTTTTTATCGGATTGATTTGCTGAGGCCTTGGATGAAGGGGGTGAAGTCTGGACTGCACAGGAACAGTTGTCAATCATGCTTCTAAATAAGTGGCATGACCAAAAAATGGCGGAAAAGCCCCTCCCTGGGGGAGATTTTAGGATGATCATGAGGCAAAGGTTATGATTAGTCTCTTCGGGTCTTGTACGCATGCTAATATAAGGGCTGACTGCTTTAGGTAAGATTGCTGGCGAAAAGTTGCTCATCTCAAGTTTTCCGCATGGCTGAGTTGGCTGGTGCAGCCCTGTGGTTGGCTAATAGGGAGAAATATACCAGTAGGGTGGGACCCAGTTCTGTCCCTGCTCTGTCTCATTATCAGAGCTCAAGGAAATATTTATCAGTACTGCCTTTGTAGTTAGAGGCCTTCAAGGAGTCTAGACTGTTACTTTCTAAAAGCTTTATTGTTTTCCTTCAACATGTAGGTCTAAAATTAGTTTTGTATGTGGTATGAAACCAGGATGCAACTTATTTTTTTTGGGGGGGTGGATATGTAATTTTTCCTAGCAGTTTTGATGTCTGTCTTTTCTTTTCCCATTATTATGCAGTGCCAGCTTTTTCATGAATCAATAATTTATGTGGGAGATTTGGTTTTTAGTCCCTCAATTCTATTTCATTGGCCTGTTTGCCAGTTCTTGCACAAATTCTAGATTGTCTCAGTTAATTATATTTTTATAATAAGTCTTGATATCCAGAAGAGATTGTATTCTCACTTGCCTTTTCTCTTTTAAAGTGTCTTGTCTATTCTAGGCCCTTTGAATTTCCATATAAATTTTCATATCATGCTGGACATGGTGGCTCACGCCTATAATCCCAGCACTTTAGGATGCCGAGGTGAGAGGATCACCTGAGCTCATGGGTTCAATACCAGCCTGGGCAGCCTGACAAGACCTCATCTCTACAATAAATCAAAAAATTAGCTGGGTGTGGTGGCACGTGTCTTTAGTTCCAGCTACTTGAAAGGCTGAGGCAGAAGGATCGTCTGAGCCCAGCAGGTCAAGGGTGTGGTGGCCATGAGCAGCCACTGCACTCCAGCCTGGGCAACAGAGTCAGGCACTCCAACTCAAAAAAAAAAAAAAGAGAGTATTTATCTTAATTCTATACCTCAAAAAACCAAGAGAATCTGTCAAAAACCTCCTTGCACTGATAAAGGACTTTGGCAAAGTCTCAGGGTATAAAAAAAGGCATAAAATAAATGTGCAAAAGACAATTGCATTTCTATACACCAATAATAAACAAACAGAAACCCAAATAAAAAGCACAATCCCATTCAAAATGGCCACAAAAAAAAATGAAATACCTTGGCATCTTACTAACTAGAGATGTGAAAGACCTTTACAATGTAAACTACAAAACATTGCTCAAAGAAATCAAAGATGACACAAACAAGTGGAAAAATATTCCATACTCATGGACTGGAAGAATCAACATTGTCAAGATGTCCATTCTACCTAAGGCAATCTACAGATTTAACTCACTAGCCATCAAATTACCAGCAGCATTCTTCTCAGACCAGGAGACAACAATACAGGAATTCATATGGAAACATAAACGACCACGAATAGCCAAAATAATCCTCAGCAAAAAAGAGAAAAAGTGGGAGGTATCACACTCCCAGATTTTAAACTTTATTATAAAGCTACAATAGTCAAAACAAACTAGTATTGGTACAAGAATAGGCATATAGAGCAATGGAACAGGATAGAGATTCTGGAAGCAAAACCTCAATTTCACAACCAACTCATCTTCAACAAAGCCTCTACCACCAACCATTGAGGAGAGGAGAAACAATTCAGTAGATGGTGCTGGGAAAACTGGCTGACCATGTGCAGAAGACTAAAACAAGACCCCAAAATATCCCCATACACAAAAATCACCTCTAAATGGATCAAAAACCTAAACGTAAAACCTCAAACTTTAAGAACCTTAGAAAATTCAGGAGATGCCCTTACGGAAATTGGAACTGGCAACCAATTCAGGTTCAAAACTTCAAGTGCCCCTATCATAAGAGATAAGATAGACAAGTGGGACCTCATCAAACTGACAAGCTTCTGCAAAGCCAAAGAAACCATCAAGAGAGTGGGGAGACAGCACACAGACTGGGAAAAATATTTGCCAACTTTATGTCTGACAAAGGCCCTAACATCTAGGATCTACAAGGAACCCAAACATGCTGAAAAGAAAAAACAAACAGCCCCATTACAAAGCGGGCAAAAAATATGAATAGACAGTTCTCAAAAGAAGATATACGAGCCGTCAACAGATATATGAAAAAATGCTCAGCCTCACTAGTCATCAAAGAAATGCACATTAAAACTACAGTGAGATACTACCTAACTCCAGTCAGGGTGGCCATCATCAATAACTCAAAAAATAACAGAGGCTGGAGAGGATATGGTGAAAAGGGAACATTTCTACACTGTTGGTGGGAGTGTATACTAGTACACCCTCTGTGGAAAACAATGTGGCAATTCCTAAAATTCTAAAAATCGACCTTTCATATGACCCCACAATCCCCCTACTGGGAATATACCCAGAAGAGCTCAAATCACACTATAAAAAAGATACCTGCATAAGTATGTTTCTTGCAGCATTGTTCACAATAGCAAGAACATGGAACCAATCATGCTTTCTGTCAAAAGAAGACTGAAAAAAAAAATGTGGTACATATACACAATGGAATGTTATACAGTCATAAAGAAGAACAAAATCATGAACTTCGCAGCAACCTGGATGGAGTTACTTAGAATTTACAATACTGAGTGATCTTTCACAGAAGTAAAGAACTGAGTATCACATGTTCTCACTCATAAGCAGACCTTGAACAACTATCGTAATATTATAAGAAAAGGATTGGCAGTAGTGGGAAACTGCAGGGGGATGAGGGCACCAGGGAGGTGAGATTGGCAGTAGTGGGAATCTGCCTGGGGAAGTGGGGAGCACACCTCATCAACAAGGGTAGCTGCATAATGAATATATGTATGCCTAACCCTGAATCGCACCCCACATCTTTAAAATAAAAAAATTTAATAGTTAAAAAAAAAATTCATGTCAGCTTGTCAAGTACAATCCTACCAAAAAACAATTCAGTTGGGATTTTGATTGATGTTAAATCTTTACATTTTAGATCAATTTTTAAATTTTAAATCTATTTGTCTTTTAATTCATCTGTTTTTGTTTTTGTTTTTTCTTAACTACGCTTCATTCTGCATGCTTTGGACTTAATTTGCTCTTTATTTCTAGTGCATGAAGATGAAATTTTTTAGTATTGGTGTAAAAGTTCTTATTTTTACAATAGTAATTTAATGCATGAATTGTATTTTACTTGTCAGTTAGGTACACGCCCAGTTTTTAAGTTTGTATTTTCATATTCATTTTATTCAAATACTTTGCCACTTCCTTTGTGAATTCCTTTTTGACTTATGGGTTATTTAGAAATATGTTATTTAATCACATATTTTCTAATGTTTTCAGATATCTTTTGTTGATTTCTAGTTTAATTCCTGAGAAACTAGAGAACATACTTTGCAAAATTTCAAATGTGTATGAAACTTCAAGCAGAACAATTTAACAGTTTGTTAAATTGCAATGAGTTGAGATTTGTTTTACTGTCTTCTTTGATGATTGTAAAATTTAGTTATTTTCTCTCGACGTGTAGCATTAATTACTGAGAGCGTGGACATCTTCAAGTATAATTTTGGATTTTTTAAAAATTTCTATAAGTCTTTGCTTCATGTATTTTGCAGTTCTGCTGTGCTCTGAATACTTATTTAAAGTAGCCATGTATTCTTTATGAATTTACCCTTTTATCCATGTGTGTTGTACCTTCTGGTCCTTGTTAATATTTTTTTGAGTGAAGTCTATTTTGTCTGATGTTAACAGGGTCACTTTCTCTTGATTCGTGATTGTGTGGTATATCTTTTTCCATCTTTCAGCAGATCTACATTTTTACATGAAAGCAGTTTCTTGTAAACAGCATTCAATTAGGTCTTGCATTATTCTCTAATTTAACAATCTCTCCCTTTTAACAATGTGTTTAGATTCTTTATTTATTTATTTGAGTTGGAGTCTCACTCTGTCGCCCAGACTGGAGTGCAGTGGCCACTCCCGGCCACCTCGGCCTGCTGGGCTCCGGCGATCCTTCCACCTCAGCCTTCCAAGTAACTGGAACTACAGGCACACGCTACCACACCCGGCTGATTTTTTTATTTATTGTAGAGATGAGGTCTCGCCAAGTTGCCCAGGTGGGTCTCGAATTCGTGGGCTCAGGCAATTCACTCACCTCAGCCTCCCGAGGTACAGGATTACAGGTTGAGCCACCAAGCCCAGCTTAGATTCTTTTTAAGGTAACTATTGATATGGTGTGGTTTAATTCTACTGTCTTTCTAGTTGTTTTCCATTTCCCCAATGTTTTTTCCCCTTTTCTGCAATCATTTGAGTTAATTATATTTTTTTCATTGAATTCCATGCATTTGGCTTCTAAGTTATACCTTATTAATCATTTTAGTGGTTGCTCTAAAATTGACACTATATATCTTTAACAATCATATTCTGTTTTAAAATAATATTGTCATTTCACATAAAATAAAAGAGCCTTACAGCAGTATATTTCCAGTTCCTCTCTCCTGTTGTCATATATATTACTTAAACATAAATTATAAGTCCTACAGAATACTTTTAGTATTTTTGCTTTAAACTGTTAATTACCTTTTGGAGTACTAAAATAAATTAAAATTTATTTTATACTTACTTTTTTTAACATTACTGGCTCACTTCTTTATTTATTTATTCATTTTTTATATATCTTAATGTCCACATGGTATCATACTCCTACATGAAGAATCTTTGTTATGGGGCAACTCGCCTGGCAATGAATTCTCTCATTTTTTGTTTGAAATTTTGTATAAAAATTTTGTATGGATATATTGGCAGGAGACGGGGCAAGATGGCGACGGCATAGGTGAACTGGTGAGATTCTCTGAACGGACCAAGACTGCAAACTGCTGAATAGACAGACTGTAAAGCAGAGGGAAAAGTGAACAAAACCAGAAGACCCTCATAAGGAAGAACAGGTCATTGCAGAAGAGAAATAAAAGCAACCCCACCTTCCCTCAAAAACAGAATTGAAGAGGGGGAGGGAAAGGGGTAAAGGGAGAAAAATCTACAGAAATGAAGAAAAACCAAAAGAAGAGTATGGGTCTCTCCCAGATGCCTGGGAGAGCAGACACTGAGAAAATTGACTTTGGAATACAAACAATGAAAAGTCCCCAGAATGAAGGGTCTCAAAATGCAAATGTAGATATCAAAACAATAATGGAGAGACTAAAAAGAATTGAGGAGACACAAGAAGAAACTAGGAAGGAGCTGATATCTGAGATAACAGTAATAAAGAATACTGTGAATGAAATAAATAACAAATTGATAAGCATGGAAAGCAGAATTACCCAAGCAGAAGAAAGAATCTCAGAGCTTGAGGACCAAAATATAGAAATAACCCAAACTCTTAAAAACACAGAAAATAAGCTAAAAAAGACAGAACAAAACCTTCAAGAGATGAGTGACTACCTCAAGAGGCCTAACCTAAGAATAATCGGACTCCCTGAGGCAGAAAGAGAAACAGAGACCACATTGGAACAAACTTTCCACGAGATCATTCAAGAAAATTTCCCTTATCTAATCAGTGATACAAAAATTCAAACACAAGAGATTCAGAGAACCCCCGCAAGACAACAAATGAGAAGACCAACTCCTAGACACATAATAATTCGCCTAAATAAAGTAGGCACAAAAGAAAAAATCCTAAAGGCAGCAAGAGAAAAAGGCCAGATCACCCACCATGGAAGACCAATCAGAATAGCAGCAGATTTATCTGCAGAAACCCTGCAGGCTAGGAGAGCTTGGAGCCCTATCTTCAAAGTCCTAAAGGATAAACAATTTCAACCAAGAATAACCTACCCAGCCAAGCTAAGCTTCATCAGTGAGGGAGAATTAAAATCTTTCCCAGATATCCAATCCCTAAGAACTTATGCAGCCACAAAACCATCTCTACATGAAACACTCAAGAAAGTACTAAACACAGAAGAAAAGGAAAAAAGAACAACGTTCTTCACAAGAGTACAGGGAAAAGAATAAAATATACACGAACCAACCCCAAAAGCAAAAGAAAGACAAAAAAAAAAAAAAAGAAAAAACCAAGTGGAAGAACAATAACTCAATAAGAACTCCATGATAGGGATGAACTCTCACATTTCAATAATTAGTCTGAATGTGAATGGACTAAACGCACCACTGAAAAGACATAGAATGACAAAATGGATAAAATATCACCAGGCAACAATATACTGCCTTCAAGAGACCCATCTCACTAGAAAGGACATACACAGACTCAAAGTAAGAGGATGGGAAACAAATTTTCAGGCGAATGGAACACAAAAGAAAGGAGGAGTCGCGATCCTAATTTCAGACAAAAATACCATTTAAGCTATCAAAAATTAAAAAAAGATACAGAAGGGCCACTACATAATGATAAAAGGTTCACTCCATCAACAAGAAATATCTATCCTAAACATATATGCACCCAACATAGGTGCGCCAACATTCATAAAGCAACTTCTAGGAAAACTAAAGAAAGACATTGACTCTAACACCATAATAACTGGGGACTTTAATACACCACTCACAACCTTAGACAGATCATCAGGCCAAAAAATCAGCAAGGAGATCCGGAACCTCAATGAGACTCTGGACCAAATGGACTTAATTGATACCTATAGAACACTCCATCCAAAGACCACAGAATACACATTCTACTCATCACCACATGGAGCATATTCTAAGATCGACCACATAATTGGACACAAATCAAGTATAAGCAAATTTAAAAGGACTGAAATTCTACCATGCACCTTCTTGGACCACAGTGCAATAAAAATAAACATTGACACCAACAAAGTCCCCCAAAACCCACAAAGACATGGACACTAAGCAGCATGATGCTAAATAACTCCTGGGTCAATGATGACATCAAAATAGAGATCAAAAGATACCTGGACAAATGAAAATAAAGAAACATCTTACCAAAATCTCTGGGATGCCTTAAAAGCTGTAATAAGAGGGGAATTTATATCCCTACAAACACACATGAGGAAAATGGAAGGACAGAATTGACAACCTAAGAAGCCACCTAAAGAAGCTAGAAAGCAAGACCACAAAAACCCTAATTTCAGCAGAGATCCAGATCACCAAATAAAGCCCAAATCCAGGACATAGAGATAAAGATATACAAAAAATCATGAAGCAATAAGCTGGTTCTTCGAAAGGGTAAACAAGATTGATGGTCCCCTAGCTCGACTGACCAAGAAAAAAAGAGAAAAAAACCAAATAAGCATAATCAGAAACACAAAAGATGAAGTCACATCTGACCCTGAAGAAATGCAAAAGATCATTAGAGACTACTACGTATACTTGTATGGAAAGAAACTTGAAAACCAGAAGGAAATGGAGGACTTTCTGACATCACACAACCTACCTAGTTTGGAACAAGAAGAAATTGAGACCCTAAAAAGACCAATAACAATCAAGGAAATCAACCACGTAATAAGAAAACTTCCTACAAAAAAAAGCCCTGGTCCAGATGGCTTTCCAGCAGAATTCTACAAGACATTCAAGGAGGAGCTGATACCAATCCTATTGAAGGTATTCCAGGCGATTGAAAAAGATGGAACTCTCCCCAAATCATTTTATGAAGCCAAATCACATTGATACCCAAGCCAGGTAAAGATCCAACAAAGAAAGAGAACTACAGTCCAATATCTTTGATGAACATAGATGCTAAAATTCTGAACAAGATCCTAGCAAACAGGATTCAGCAATACATCTCAAAAATCATCCACCATGACCAAGTAGGCTTCATTCCTGGCATGCAAGGCTGGTTCAACCTTCGTAAAACCATAAATGTAATTAAATACATCAACAGATGTCAAAACAAAAACCACATGATCATATCACTAGATGCAGGAAAAGCTTTTGATAAAATCCAGCACCCCTTCTTGATAAAAACCCTTGAACATCTAGGCATATGGGGAACATACCGCAAAATAGTAAAAGCCATCTAGGAGAAACTGACAGCCAGCATACTCCTAAATAGACAAAAATTGGAACAAATTCCCCTGAAAACTGGAACTAGACAAGGATGCCCACTCTCTCCCCTCCTGTTCAACATAGTATTGGAAGTCCTGGCTAAAGCAATCAGAGAAGAGGAGGCAATCAGAGGTATTCAAATAGGAAAAGAGGAAGTCAAGTTATCTCTCTATGCAGATGATATGATGGTGTACCTTGAAAACCCAAGAGAATCTGTCAAAGGTCTCCTTACATTGATAAAAGCCTTTGGCAAAGTCTCAGGATACAAAATAAATGTGCAAAAGACAATCGCATTTCTCTACACCAATAATAAACAAACAGAAACCCAAATAAAAAACACAATTCCATTCACAATAGCCACACAAAAAATGAAATACCTTGGCATCTTCCTGACCAGAGACGTGAAAGACCTTTACAATGAAAATTACAAAACACTGCTCAAAGAAATCAAAGCTGACACGAACAAGTGGAAAAATATCCCATGCTCATGGATCAGAAGAATCAACATTGTGAAGATGTCCATCTTACCTAAGGCAATCTACAAATTCAATGCAATACCCATTAAATTACCAACAACATTCTTTTCAGACCTAGAAAAAACAACACAGGAATTCATATGGAAACACAAACATCCAAGAATAGCCAGAACAATCCTCAGCAAAAAAACAAAGCAGGTGGTATCACAATACCAGATTTCAAACTTTACTATAAAGCTACAATCATCAAAACAGCTTGGTATTGGTACAGGAACAGGCATATAGATCAATGGAACAGAATTGAGATTCCAGAAGCAAAACCTCAATTTCACAACCAACTTATCTTCGACAAAGCCCCCACCATCTACCACTGGGGAGAAGGAGAACCTATTCAGTAAATGGTGCTGGGAAAACTGGCTGACCACATGCAGAAGATTGAAACAGGACCCCTATCTATCCCCATGCACAAAGGTTAACTCCAAATGGATCAGAGACCTAAATGTAAAACCTCAAACCATAAGAACCTTAGAAAAGGAAGGAAATACTCTCATGGAAATCGGAACTGGCATCCAATTCCTGTACAAAACCCGAAACCCACAGGACTTAAGAGAGAAGATAGACAAATGGGACCTTATTAAACTGACAAGCTTCTGCAAAGCCAAAGAAACCATCAAGAGAGCAGGGAGACAGCCTACAGACTGGGAAAAAGTATTTGCCAACTCTAGGTCTGACAAAGGCTTAACATCCTGGATCTACAAGGAACTGAAGCGTACTGAAAAGAAGAAAACAAACAACCCCATTATAAAATGGGCAAAAGACATGAACAGACACTTCGCAAAAGAAGACATTCGAGCAGCCAACAAACACATGAAGAAATGCTCAACCTCACTAATCATCAGGGAGATGCAAATCAAAACCACACTGAGATACCACCTAACTCCAGTCAGAATGGCAATTATCAACAACTCAAAAAATAACAGCTGCTGGAGAGGGTGTGGTGAAAAGGGAACACTTCTACACTGTTGGTGGGAGTGTAAACTAGTGCAACCTCTGTGGAAAGCAGTGTGGCGATTCCTAAAAGCTCTAAAAACTGACCTTCCATATGACCCTGCAATCCCCCTACTGGGAATATACCCTGAAGAACACAAATCACTCTATAAAAAAGATACCTGCACACGTATGTTTATCGCAGCATTGTTCACAATAGCAAGAACCTGGAAACAACCATGCTGCCCATCAAAAGAGGACTGGATTAAAAAAATGTGGTACATATACACGATGGAATACTACGCAGCCATAAAAAAGAACAAAATCATGAATTTCGCTGCAACCTGGATGGAACTAGAGTCTATAATACTGAGTGACCTCTCACAAAAACAAAAATCCGAATATCACATGTTCTCACTCATATAATGGACCTTGAACATCCAATGCAATACTATGAGAAAATGACGGATGGTACTGGGAAACTACGGGGGGGAGGGGGATGGGATTAACAGTAGCAAATATCTGTCGGGGGATGGGAAAACACTTCTTATCTACAGGGTGCCTGAATGAAACGTAATTGTACACCTAACCCTTAAATGTACCCCACAAAACCATAATAAAAAATACTGATTAATGAAAAAAAAAATAAGTGCATCCTATTTAAAACTATAAGTGAAAGGATGTGTATAGATAAGAATAACAATTACAAATATAAGCATGTTCCTTTAGCATCATTTATTAATTGGGTACATCAGTATACACCAGAAATCAGAATGTGCCCTTTCAACCACTTTGTCATCATAATACTTCTCTACAATACATAAGAAAGGACTGAATGTTTTATTCCATGAAGGGAGTTATTTACACTGGGAAGTTTATTGTTGCTTCTCTTTTTTTTCATGTTTGAGGAACAGTTGTGAACCTTAAGCTTTCTAGGTAGTATGGTAATAACACAAAGAAAAATAATTTGTGTAAATTATTGAATATCACAGTCATATGATTATATTAGAAAATTATAAACTGAAGTTCCTATTAAAATAATACAGTATTCTCCTTTTTAAAAAAAAAGAATCAATATCATCAGAATGTCCATATTCCCAAAATAAATCTATAGAGTCAACACAATCCCTATCAAATTAATAGCAACATTTTTCATAGACATAGAAAAGATAATATTTAAATTCATATGAAAGAAAAAAAAGCCTGGATAGCTAATCTTTATCAAAAAAGAACAAAGCTGGTGGCATCACACTCTCAGATTTCAAACTGTACTACAAGTTTACAGTAACCAAGACAGCATGTTGTCACTGGTACAAAAACAGACATACAGACCAATGGAACAGGATAGACAATCCAGAAATAAAACCACAGACCTACAACCAACTCATCTTTGGCAAAGCTGGTAAAAACAAACACTGGGAAAAGAAAGCCCTATTTAGCAAATGGTGCTGGGAAAACCAGCTAACTATATACAGAAGAATGAAACTGGACCCCTGCCTATCACTATGTACAAAACCAATTCAAATTGGATCAGACTTAAATGTGAAACCTCAAACTATGAAAAATCTTAGAAGAAAGCCTAGGGAACATGCCCTAAACATCAGCCTAGGCAATGAATTCATAGCCAAGTCCTCAAAAGAAAATGCAGCAAACTTAAATTGACAGATGGACCTTATCAAGCTAAAAAAACTTGTGCACAGCAGGAGTAAAGAGACCACCCCATAGAATGGGAAAAAAACGTTGCAAACTATGCATCTGTGAAAGGTCTAACAACCAGAATCTATAAGGACTCAAACAAGTCGACAGGAAAAAGAAAAAAAAAAATAGCCCCATTAAAAAGTGGGCAAAGGACATGAAAAGACTCTTTTCAAAAGAAAACATCAAACAGCCAACAAGTATATGAAAAAATGCTCAGCATTACTAATCAACAGAGAAATGCAAATCAAAACGATAATGAGACACCATCTCACACTGGTCAGGATGGCTATTATTAAAAAGTCACAAAACAACAGGTGTTGGCATTGTTGTGGAGAAAAGGGAACACTTGTACACTGTTGGTGAGAATGTTCAACCTAGTTCAACCTCTGTGGAAAGCAGTTTGGAGATTTCTCAAAGAACTAAAAATAGAAGAAAAAAAAACAACAATTTGAAAACAATTTGATCCAGCAATTCCACTTCTGGGAATACCACCCAAAGGAACATAAATCATTAGAGACACCTGCAATTGTATGTTTATTGCAGCACTACTCACAACAGAAAAAAGTATGGAACCAACCCAGATGCTCAAGGATAAAGAAATTGTGGTACAGATACACTATGGAATACTACTCAGCCATAAAGAACAAAATGTCTTTTGCAGCAACATGGATATAGCTGGAGACCATCATTCAAAGTGAATTGTCACAGAAAAAATAACTGAAAGCTGTTTGTTCTCACTCACAAGTGGGCACTAAACACTGGGCACACGTGGGCACCAGGATGGGGACATCAGACACTGGACACTACTAAAAGAGGGATTGAGGGAGAAGAGAAAAGGTATACAAAACCACCGATCTGGTACTATGCTCACTACTGGGAGGGGGGAGGCTGGTTAAAAGCCTAAACCTCAACTTCATACAACATAGTTATGTAACAGGTCCTCACATGTACCCCATGATTCTAAAATTTAATAATTTTTTAAAAGAATATTACTCAGAGTCTTATCAAGCTCCTATTCTTTCAGATAAGGAAAAAAAATCACATGATAATTGATTTGCCAAAACACCAAAACTGCATATTTACATTTTCCCATCTAAGTAAAATCGTGTGCATTCATTCATCAGTCATTTCCTGGGTATCTCTTCTGTTCCAGGCACTGGGAATTTGACAGTGGATAATACGCATTATAGTAAGAGGGCCAGGATGCAGAAAATTAACTCAAGTTAACCTATGAACAAATGCTTACAGTGAAAGAATGAGAAGGCTACTTAGGGGGCTAGTAAGGAATTCTTTGAAGAAGCTAAAGCTCAGATGAGCCTTAAAGTAAAATAAAGTACCCTGCCACAAGAAAATGTGGGGGAGGAACATTTCAGGCAAAGGGAACAGAAAATGTAAATGCAAACATGTATGTTTATGTGCATATGTTTATGTGCATTCAGGAATATCTGAAAGTTTAACTGAACAGAAAGTTTTATCTGTGCATGAGGGAATTTAGGGTTCCATCACTTGCCTTTGCTAGATACCACCGCATAATGTATCACTCAACAATAAGCATTTATTTAACTCAGGCATCTATGGGTGACCTGGGATATGGCAGACCTCTGCTAGTCTCAGCCAGGTGGCTCCACTCTAAGTGTCTCCCATCCCCCTTCTGTTTAGCAGGAGTCATCTGGGCATGTGCCATGCATCATTGTATTGCTATACTTTTATGTGACTAGCAGCACGGTAGGTAGCATTTCCATACACCAATAATGCTCAAGCTGAGAACCAAATCAAGAACTCAATCCCATTCGCACTAGCCACCAAAAATTAAAATACCTAGGAATACACCTGTGGGGTAATTGTTCGGACACTGCCTCTTTCCCCCCATCTGACTCCTTTCTGTGGCTTCCCAAGGGAACAGCCCTTAGCCAAGGCTGGTCTCTGCAGTATATGCATATTCCCTGTAATGAGTTATGGGGTTAAGGAGTTACCAAAAGCAGGTCACCAAGAAACTTAAAGACAATGCAATTCTCTTAGCCAATGTGACTGTAAACACTGTACAGGAATCTGAATAATTAACTTGCTTCATTATTAAACTGTTGGCTGTGCTGTCCCAAGGCCCAGATTCTTTCATCACTGTCCCGCCATCAGTGACTGCCCCCCACCCGCCACCACACACACATAAGTATAATAAACCAAAGTCTCTCCCTGCCAGACTTCTTTAGAATAGCTAAACATAGGTGAGTGGATTGCCTGAGCCCGTGGGTTCGAGACCCGCCTGGGCAACTTGGTGAGACCTCATCTCTACAATAAAATCAAAAATTAGCTGGGCGTGGTAGCGCACGCCTGTAGTTCCAGCTACTTGGAAGGCTGAGGCGGAAGGATCGCCAGAGCCTAGCAGGTCAAAGCTGCGGTGGCTGGGAGCGGCCACTGCACTCCAGTCTGGGCAACAGAGTGAGACTCCAACTCAAAAAAAAAAAGAATAGCTAAACATTATGTACAAGCCCTCTCAGATTTGGGGCTAACACACTACAATGGCCATAGTCAGCAGAATAGTTCAGAGAACACCCCACCTCCCCACACCCCTGGTAGTGGCCTGAGCAATAGAGGAGGGAAAGAATGTCGCTGGGGGAAATCCCAGGGTGGATCACTGGTACTATGTGGTCCAAAGTTGCCAGCTTTGTAAGTAGCTGGGAGCCTCTGCGTGAGTATGGGGATGTCCTCCAAATGCCAGCCGGACTGCTGGAATTATTGAAAGCAGTTAATGACAAGGGATAATTTCAAAAGAAATAAAACAGCTGTGCAACCTCACCAGCTGTGGCATGGCCCCTGCTTTGTGCTCTCCAAGTGGCTACTGAACAGGAGAAAGCCACTACAAGCCAGGTGCAGAGATTACAGGAGGAGTTAAGACTGGAAAAAGATACTTGGTGAACTCAGGCAGAAAGCAGAGACATGTCAAGTCACTACCGGCTGAAGCAAACTAGCAGCCAGCTGAGCAGTTTGGCTTGCCACTTTGCAAAAGTGAAAGGAAAACAGTTGCCTCTGGCAGTGACGTATGCACACTATGGTAGTCGAGGGTGAATGGGACCCACAGAAGTGGGATACCATGGAGGGAGATCAGACTCCTCAGAAAAAGAGGATAAAATAGAAGTGACAGAGGAGGGGAAGAGCATCAAGTTGAGGGCTCACCTGGTGATTATGCAGAAAATAAAGATACAACAGGAGCAGCCAGAGAGTTGTGAGCCAGGGCACCTCCCACCCACTCTCCCTCCCCACCCCACCCCCTCAGTACGTGCACACAAACATGTGCCCATATGCTTCAGTGGAGCTGGCAAAGGTGGCAGCAAAATTTAGGCAGAAGGTAAGAAAAACCCTAGTGGGCTGGTTGGTAAGGTGACTGGATACTGGAGCTGATGGTTACCATCCATCCCTCCCTGAGACGTCATATATATGGAGTGGGGAAATATAATGAGAAAGGTTCACTCCTAACATGGCTCATGGCAGGGTATAGGGTCATTGCCCAAATGAGGAAGACATTCCATCCTCCCTGCCCACTTTACTGAACATCAGGTGCAACAATGGGCTGAGCAGCTGCATACTGACTGGCGATTTCACCTACTTTACAATCCCACAGACACTGGCCTAATAGAAAAATATAATGGCATGCTGAAGAACCCTTTCAAAACAGATCAACACTCATGCAGGGTGAAAAACATGATTGCATGAAGCGATGCACATTCTCAACAAAAGACTCCGTGCTGATCATCCAACATCCCTAGATGTGATGACAAACCATGGGCAACACCCCGAGGATGAAAATCCAGAAGCAAGAATCACTGCGACCAAGGTAGGGACACAAGAATAACCTGTTGCTGTCCACCCCACAAGACACAGTATCTGGAGAGAATACTCTCCATTGGTCCTGGGAAGTTTAATCTGAACCCTGTTGGTGTTCCCTGTTGGCTCTCTGGGGAGAGAGGGGAGATCATAATTTAGATATTTGTCCTCCAGTTGTAGGAAAATGAATAAATATTGTTAAGTGCAATAATCCCGGGTCTCAAATACTCAAAAGGGGGATTATTAACATTTATAGGTGACAATTCAGAACACCCCCACTGTGCTTTCATGGCATGGCACTCCAGGCTAGTCAGGTCTCCCCAAAGTGTCAAGATGCTGTCACGGAACAGGCATGTCACATGTGTTGTGGCTAATAATGAAGATTTACCTCTGCTTGTTTTCCTCAAACATTTACTTTATCACCTTTAGCCTCAGCTCTGGGAATACATTCCTCCAGTAGGCAGGGACCCTTGCTCAAGTACACAACAAATCAGCATGCTGGATCTGCTCAGAGTTCCCCACCTCAGCCACATCAGGAATGCCATAGAGAATAAAACTGACCAATGAGTCGAAGTGGGTGGATTTCTGCCATTGGACACATTTCAGAACACTCCACAGGGCCTTGGTGAATACAGTGAGGCCAAGGACATTTCCTCCTTGGTGAGGAAGCAGATCAGTAAGACTTGTCCCTACCTGGGAAATTCAGTATGGGAGGGGCTAGGATGGTTAACAGGTCTACAGATAGAAATCAGGGGCCATGCCCTACCGTCAGTGAGCATCTTAATGGCACCACTAATGAAAATGTCTGGAAAGTAGGGTGGACCCCTAAAAACCTGTGCCCTAACACCACTATCCTCAGTGCCAATGTCTTTGACACTGAGAATAGTGTCAAAGACCCCAAAATAACAATGTGGGCCCATCCAGCCCCTTGGAGTAGTCTGTGGGTGTGTGGCACACATGGATGGCCTGACTTGACATCTAATTGTACATACATTTCCAGGTAAGCCTTAGATACTCTTCCCAATCAACCCTCAGTTGGGACATATTCGTGGCCCACCATCATGTAAAACATACTTCTTGGTGGTTTTATCCAATGTCCATGTTCATGCCACAAGTAAGAACTATAATAGTAGAAAAAGCTGTAAAAGCCCTTGCTAACCACATTGCAACTGCTCTTAATTGCACTAAATACTCTGCCCACTTCCTCAGTGATGAAGTTACACAAATGCACATGGTAGTATTACAAAATAGAATGGCTTTAGATACACTCACTGCACCACAGGGGGACACCTGTACCATGCTTAAAATTGAACATGGTGTATACATTCCTAACAATACTCATAAATGTCCATGGCCCTTAAGGCCCTGAAAAGTGAAATCAGTGCTGCTTTCCAAACTGCTGAAGATCACTTTTCCAAGTGGTTTGGGTCATGAACCTCTTTCTGACAAAAAGTATTCATATGTATCATAATCACTATAACAATTTTGCTGTTTGAGTCCTGTGCCCTTAATTGTATATGGAATATGAATACATTGTTTAACTCATGTGTCCACCTCAGAAAGCTTGTGGAAGATCAATGTTACCCAAAGATATAAAGGCATAAAAGGTCAGTGTAGGGGCTGAATGAGGGGTATTTGCCTATTTCCCCCATATCTAGCCTCTTTCTGTCCCTCCCCCAGGGAGCAACTTCTGGCCAAGTCTGATCTTTTTTTAATACTACATTTATTTCCTTTCTTCTTCTATGTCCACTTCCCAAAGTATGTACTTGGCCAAAATGTTCTTTCACATCGTTTCCTGAACACTTTTAGAATATAAACTCCATGGGATCAGAAGTGGGACTGTTCTGTTGACTGCTAATCCTCAGCACTAAAACAGTGCCTGGCACAACATGGATCTTTTCTTAAGGTTTGCTTAATAAATAAACCACTCGTCCAAACATTACCTCCATTTCTCAGTCTTACTCAGAATAGGGTCTTCTAGAAGAATGATTACCATACCACTACTCAAGGTAATCTACAGATTCAATGCAATCCCTATCAAAATACCAATGATACTCCTTCACAGAGTTAGAAAAATCATCCTAAATTTGAATGGGACCACAAAAGACCCCAATTAGCCAAAGTAATCATGAGCAAAAAGAACAAAGCTGAAGGCATCACACTACCTGACTTCAAAATATCGTACAAAACTATAGTAACCAAACAGTATAAAAATAGACATGTAGACCAAAGCATCAGAATTGAGAACCCAGACATAAATCAATGGATTTATAGGTGACTGATTTTCAACAAAGATACCAAGAACATACGTTAGAGAAAGACACCATATTCAATAAATGGCACTGGGAAAACCGGATATCCATAGGCAGAAGAATGAAACTGAACCCTTCTCACTGGACCCCTAACAAAAATAATCTTGAAATGGATGAAAGACTTAAATACAAGATCCAACATGATAAAAGTAGTAAAAGAAAACCTAGGGGAAGTGTTTGGGGGATAGAGACCTACACAAAGATTTTATGGCTAAACTTCAAAAGCACAAGCACAAAAACAGAAACACACATATGGGACTATATTAAAATAACAAGTTTGCACAGCAAAAGAACAATCAACAAAGTAAAAACACAGCCCTCAGAATGTGAGAAAATATTTGCAAACTATTCATCCAACAAGGGGCTAATATCCAGAATATATAAGAAACTCAAACAACTCAATGGCAAAAAATAATCCCAATAAAGAGTGGCAAAAGATATAAATAGACATTTCTCATAAGAAGATGTAAATATGTCCAACAGGTATATGAAAATATGCTCAACATCACTAATCATAAGGGAAATACAAATCAAACCCACAGTGGGATATCATTCACCCCAGTTAGAATGGCTTTTCTCAAAAAGACAAAAAAGAAAATAAAAATGTTGACAAGGATGTGGAGAAAAGGGAACTCATATATTGTAGGAGGAATGCAAATTAGTACAGCCACTATAGAAAACAGCAGGATTTTCCAAAACACTAAAAATAGAACTACCATATAATCTAGCAATCCCACTACTGGGTATTTATCCAAAGGAAAGAATATCAGAATATCAAATGAATACCTGCACCCCATGTTTACTACAGCACTATTCACAAGAAACAACATATGGAATCAACCTAAGTGTTCATCAACAGAAGAAAGTGATAAAGAAATGTGGTGCATCACACACAGTGGAATATTATTCAGCCATTAAAAAGAATGGCATTTGCAGCAACATTGATGGAACTGGAGGACATTATGTTAACAAAAATAAGCCAGACACAGAAAGACAAATATCGCATGCTCTCACTCATTCATGGGAGCTAAAAAAATTGTTTTCATGGACACAGAGTAGAGTGACAGTTACCAGAGACTACGAAGAGTGGAAAAGGGACAAAGAGAAGTTGGTTAATGGGCACAAACATACAGTTAGTAGGAATAATTTCTAGTGTTCAAAAGCACAGCAGGGTGACTATTTTTAACAATAATTCATTATATATTTCCAAAGAGCTAGAAGAGAATATTTGAAATGTACCCAACACCAAGAAATGATAAATGTTTGAGCTAATGGGTACCCTAAATGGCCTGCTTTGATCATATATGCATGTATCAAAGTATCACATGTACCTCATAAATATGTATATTTCTTAGACATCAATAAAAGTAAATAAATGCACAAATAAAAACTTGTCAGCCGGGCTCGGTGGCTCAGCCTGTAATTCCAGCACTTTGGGAGGCTGAGGTGAGTGGATTGCCTGAGCCCGCGGGTTCGAGACCCACCTGGGCAACTTGGTGAGACCTCATCTCTACAATAAAATAAAAAATCAGCTGGGCATGGTAGCGCGCGCCTGTAGTTCCAGCTACTTGGAAGGCTGAGGCGGAAGGATCGCCGGCGCCCAGCAGGTCGAGGCTGCAGTGGCCGGGAGCGGCCACTGCACTCCAGTCTGGGAGACAGAGTGAGACTCTAACTCAAAAAAAAATAAATAAATGACTTGTCAAATTCCAACATCATCTTAGGGTTGGTCTCCATCAATTGTCTTTTCTCTTGAGTTTGGGTCACTATTTCCTGTATCATCATATGACTAGTAATCTGGGATTTTATTCTAGATATTAACCATGATATTTTGTAGAGACTCTGGACTGTTGTGCTCTATTGAAAAATATCGATTTTTTTTGTTTGTTGTTAATGGGAAACCAGTTAACTTAGCTAAATTCAAACATGCAGTTATGAAATTACAGTTCAGTTTTTTTAGCCTTAGCTGGGTACCTGGAGTTTTCCAGAAAATGAGAAGTCCAAAAATTCATCAGAAATTTGGACATAATTTATGTACACAATGTGGGGCTGAACCTCTCTGAATCACTTCTTTTTGCAATTATACCACCATTATTAGCAGTTGCCATAATCACCCTGAATTCTGTCCTCTAATTTTGGATGTCAGAAAAATTGTAATGCTTTCACCTGCTTTTTAGCCACCACAGGAGCTGTTCAGGCCCTGCCTGAAGGCCAAAAGCTACTTAAAATACAAACCAGGAAGTCCCCTTCTTCCTCTTCAGGCTCTGTTACCTTTTGTTTACTCTTAGTGATTTCAAGAAATTGGGGTGTGTTATGTTTAATTCAGTATTAATAGTCATGATTTGCAGGATACTTGATCCAACAGAAGCTACTCAACCATTATCAGAAGAAACTCTTCAGTAATATATGACACCTTCACTATCTTATAACAATGTTGCTCATCCCTGTCATCCATCCAACTTCTTTCCCCTCTTTCTACTGTCTTGCCATTCTCCTGGCATTAGATGTCCAAACAACCAGAAAGAAAAACCTTGACTTTCTTCTCCTCTTTGGCTTTCTTCTTTCTATTTCAGACAACATTCCCCCAGGCCTATCCCCACCCTTGTCATCACTCTGAATCACAAACTTTTCAGGTTTTGACCACAAACTGACTAGTTCTCCAAGGTCCTTCTCTGCCTCCTGAGATGGCCTGGGATCACACTGGCTGCCCAGGTCTTTGGGTAATGTTCCAAAACATGCCAAAACGATAGAAGATCAAGTCTCCCTCCTATTAAAGGACTTTTTTCCTAACATTTTGTAATTTTTTGTTTCATGCTTACAGGGAAGTTTTTAAGAACCATGGAGGGCCAGGCATGGTGGCTCAAGCCTGTAATCCCAGCATTTTGGGAGGTCGAGGTGAGAGGATTGCCTGAGCCCAGGGGTTCGAGACCAGCCTGGGCAACTTGGTGAGACCTCATCCCTACAATAAATCAAGAAAAATTAGCCACGTGTGGTGGTGCATAGTCTTCAGAAGGCTGAGGCAGAAGGATTGCCTGAGCCCAGCAGGTCGGGGCTGTGGTGGCTGTGAAGGTACCACACCACCACACTCCAGCCTGGGTGACAGAGTGAGACTCCGACTTAAAAAAAAAAGAACCATGGACTATTGGGGGCAGTTTTTTATATTTCATAATGAGAAATAGGCAGGGCTTAGTAGTCCAGAGTGGTGGCTAGGAACATGGAATTAACAGTCACACAAGGCCATACTTGGGTTCTTCCCTCATTCACTGTGGAGCCCAACACAAGTCACTTCCAACTTAGGGGACTTACCTAGTGCATTTGCAAAATGGAAATGATGAAACTGAACCCCCAGGCTTAAAAAAGACTGTACTCAAAAAAATGCTTCACACAGTATCACTGTTTTCTTTTTCTTTTAAGAGGAGAAATTGAGCTGGGCCAGGGCTATGTTTGAATACAAACATAACAGGAATAGGCATAAAAATACCAGAATGCACACACAAAGACATCTATGCACTTATTTGGAGTCACCAGGTCGTACATGCGTACAATAAATGGGAACACTCAGCCACACATATTCAGGTTGGACACAGAGACACACACCCTAGACATCCCTCAACCAACCTATCCCAAAGCATGCGTACACTCATGCTACATGCACAGACAGACACAGAGACTGGCAGGCTTTCATGCACAGTGGCACAGAAACATGCACACCTCGTGAGGCACTCACACTGATGTGAACATGGAGATATAAACGAGCATGGACACCCACTCGTCAGCACAAACACACATCCCAGAAAGGCTGGTGCATACATAAATTCATCTATCAACATGGACACGCTGAAACATACATGCACAAGACACCCCAAGCACGCACCCAAAATGACAAACAGAGACAGACATATAAATAAAGATAAACACAACAGAGGAGGCATCTAAGAGGATCCATTGGACTAAATGATGCAAGCATGCCAAAATGTAGAAGGACACAAGGGGGGTTGAGTGCAAGCCCGACCTGCAGGGAAGAAGAAAGAGAAAGAAAGATGGACATATTCAGAGACAAGGGGAAAGAGACAGAGAGAGAGAGATGGGCCAAGTCCTTAGAGTTACTTCTGTTGCTTGGAGTAAAAGAACTCCAAGACCATCAAGAATATTCTGAGTATCTAACATTAGCCACACGTCCTATACATACTCCCTGATCCAGCACCATCTTCCAGGAGGCCACCAGGATTGATCTTTTATGACACAGCTATATGGGGTAGTACTCGGCTGTGCTGAGGAAAGTTTCCAAAAAACCCTCTCCATCCAGAAAAGCTTTGGGAGCCTTAAAACAGAGAATGTAAAAGCCAGGACGAGGTTTAGAGAACGTCTCATCCATCTTCTTCACCTGGCAGATTCCTAAGAACAGCTAAAATGTATTGTGCACTGACTGTCGTGTACTTGACATGCATTGCCCATATACTCCTCACCTAAATAGTCTAATAGGTGGCTGCAACCAGAAAGGTGCAGTCAGCAGTTCAAGGTCACACAACAAAGAAGGGGTAAGGTTAGGATTCAAACGCATGCCTTAACCTAGCTCTTAACCACTGATCCATCAACCAGAAAGGGAAACTGAGGGCCAGCAAAGGAAAGGGATTTTCTAGGGTTCACCACCAGCTCACTCTGGAAGCCTTTACCCACGCCACTGCCCACTGGGACATGTCTCTCCCAAGTGATTTCAGACATTGATCTCCAACCCCACATTCCCGGGTAATCAGTAAGGTAAATGCACTTGACCCCTCTGCTCAAAATTTTATACTTCCCCCACCTCATCCCTCCCCAACTCATGGCAGCATGTCTGAACACTCAGTTCCCATTCTGGTGCTAACTTCATTGAGAAATAAACTCCCCACATCTCTACCTGCATCCTTTTTTAAGATACAAGGTGGGAAAGAAAGAAGCCAGGATTGGAGTCAGCCCAGGTGCTGGCTGGTGATCAGGATTGGGGGAATGATATCTGCCAAGCCAGTGTTAATCCTTCTTCCCACCTCTTCTTCAAAATCAGCAAACAACTTTCATCTCTCTGCTTTGCTGTCTACTTTTTTGTTCCCACCCCACAGGTCTCAGAGCTCAGTAGCCTAAAACACTTTGAACAAGATGCCAGTCCTGGGAGTGCCAACCTCACCCACCTCCACTTGTCCAAAGGCAGAAGCCTTGAACTAATATGCAACTTGGATGGTCCAACCATCAGAGCCTGGCCTGTGCTCATCTGGGGCTCTCCTTAAGGTCTAGCTGAGGCCAAACTCAGGCCCACATAGGACCAACTTCAGTACCTACCTAATGCTCATGTCAGAGCCTGCTGGGGCCCTTGATGGTGCCAGACTTATGCCCTCCTGAAATCAACTTCAGTGACCACCTGGACCAACTCTCAGAGGCCTCCTGACCTCTCCTACTAATTTTCTCCTGGCATCAAGTTCAGTGCCAACTTGTTTCCCATCATAGCGTATACCTAGGGGAAACATTAACACCAACATGATGCCCCTCCTTCCACAGTCCTACCCATTGCTAACATCAGAATTCACCAGTGGACATCCTATGTTCACTACTGATACTAATCTCAGCACTTACCTGCTGTTATTAAGCTTGATACCTTCTTGACTCCCAGGGTGAATTAGGCCCTCAATGAAGGGAGATGAAGAGAGAGTTCATATCCCAGCTCCCTCGCTTATTACCTATGTGACCTCGAGCAAACGACTTTATGGAGTCTTGACCTGCTCATCTGCAAAATGAATATGATGGTGAACCAACCTCATTGTTACAAAGATTCAACAAGATCATGTGCACACAAACTTAATCTTCCTAGAATACAAGTGCTCACCAAAGGATAACTCATTATTAAGGAAGAATTTCCCTGAGCGGAGGATAGCGAGAACACTCATCCCTTCTCTGCTCCCACCCATGCCAGGGTCCACCTCAGTTCCCAACACTGGAGTTTAACCCAAATCTCTTCTGCAGTTTCCCCTGCCTGCTAATGGTGGCCCCTGACAAACCAGGACTCACCCTTAAAGGGGACTTCACACACCCTCAAGTATGACCTCCTCCTCCCAAATACTCCATTTCTACTGGTGGGGGAACCGAACCCAGAACGGGGACACTGAGAATGCAGAGTAGGAGAGACAGGAGTTCAAGGCCTTGGGCTTTATGGCCTCTCATACGTGTATCCTCTGCCCACTCTGTGTTCTGCCCTTGGTATACCCATATGTAAAAGTGGGGAATAATAATAATAACAATAGTGATCATTGAAATGATATAATCAATCTAGTGGGCTTCACTTAGAATCTGGATAGGAAACGAATGGGGCTTATTGTTAATTGCAGCCCTTCGAACAGTAGGGAATTTGCACCATATTGGTGGTGGTTGTTACTATTTCCCAAGACCTGGCCAGTTCCTCTACCAACTGATACTGTGAGTTACTCTTCTTTGGGTCTGTGGGAAGTTCCACTAGAATGTAGCTCTGTCTTCTAACCCTTTCACAACCAGAAAAGGGCAATGGAGATTCTACGGTACCCATCCTGGCCCCATTTTGAGGTTTCAGTGAGAATTATGGGTATCAAGAGACAGCACTGGGTCCAAAGCAAAAATAAATCCACACTTGGTGTCAGGTACTGACTCCAGGATCATGCTGGGCTTTCTATACATTTCTCCTCCCAGGAATTCAACGGCCACAGCCCAGGTAATTTCCTTGCCCCAAGATCCTCAAATTCACATCACAGGAATCTCCCATGCTAGTACCTTTAAACCTATATCCCTCCTCTCCAAAAGGCTCCCCAAATTCATAACCACATTTCCTGTTTCACCCCCAAAAAATCTACACCTTGGTTTTTCTCTTCTCTAGGATCCAAAAACCTACAACTTGGGGGTACTTTCTCTCTCTGACCCCCAATCCACAAGTCCAGGTGCCCCCTTATGCAAATATTCCAAACTCTTCAGCTCTGCAGTTTATCTACTGCTCTTTCTAAATCCAAAATTTCTGGGTCCCCCTCCTTCTCCCTTGCTGGCTGTGCCCCACAATAGGCGGGGTGCATGGTGAGGGTGAGCTGAGAGGTGAAATAAGTCAATTATATAAATGACCAAAGTCCACCCTTCTCTTTCAAGTAGTATAAAGGTAAGCCATCCCAACCATCACCATCTGATTATCACACTCACTGCCACCATGGTGGCCTCAGGCCTTCTTCTGGTGGCCTTGCTGGCCTGCCTGACTGTGATGGTCTTGATGTCCGTCCTGCGGCAGAGGAAGATCTGGGGAAAGCTGCCTCCTGGACCCACCCCACTGCCCTTCATTGGAAACCACCTGCAGCTGAACACAGAGCAGATGTACAGCTCCCTCATGAAGGTGTCACAAGATAGGCAGATGGGTGGGAGGGGGTGGAGACTGCCCAGTCTGGCTGAGGCTTTGTGGCAGAGGATTGACCAGGTTGCACCAGAGACTTAGAAAAGGGGAGTTCTGAAGGTTCAGCATCAGGGTCCTGGGCAGGAAAGACCAGATCTTGGGATATGCAGCCCCTTGACTGTCAGAACATGGGGGAAATGCATTCCAGTACGTGAGGTCTTGTGATTGGGCCCACTCGGGGTAGGGGCTGCTCCTTCTCACCACTCCCACCCATCTCCATCAGATCAGTGAGCGCTATGGCTCTGTGTTCACCATTCACCTGGGGCCCCGGCGGGTCGTGGTGCTGTGTGGATATGACGCGGTCCAGGAGGCTCTGGTGGACCAGGCTGAGGAGTTCAGCAGGCGAGGAGAGCAGGCCACCTTCAACTGGCTCTTCAAAGGTTATGGTGCGGGGGGGCCCCACCATAACCTTTGCCCCACCAATTGGGGCAATGTGGCCTGGCAGATTTGGTGGCCTCAGTTTCTCCAGCCTTCACTCTTGACCCCCCAATCCCCTCAAGCCTGGGCAGAGCCCTTCATCTGGTCTTCTTTCCCCATCACTGTTCATTGCTGCCTCTCCCTGTGTTGCTCACTGACCTGTCTGGGTTTCCGTGCCCCAATTTCTCTCGGATTCTCACTGCCCCTTTCTCCCTATTCTCTCTCATCAGATGTCTTCTTTGCATCCCTTAGAATCTTTCAGGGTTTCTGTTTTCAAACCTTTGTCCTCCCTCTCCATTTGTCGTTCTTACAGGTGGGCTTCCCTCTCCCTCTCCCTCCACCCTCACCCTCACCTCTCCCTGCACCCCCCTTTCTTCCTCTGTCTTAGAATCTCACACTATTTCTACTTCAAACTCCCAAGCCTCCATATCCTGATAACAATCTCTCCTCTTTTCAGACTCTTTCTGTTTCTCTCTCCCTGTTTTCTCTCTTCTCCAGCCCAGTTTTAGAGCTTGTAAATTATAACCCTTGGGACAGGTGGGAATTTCCACCATGTTGGTGGTTATTATTACTATGTCCCAAGACCTGTCCAGTCCTGCCAGCTGAGACCACGAGTTACTCTTCTCCGGATCTGTGGGTAGTTCCACTGAAATATGGCTCTGGTCTTCTGATTCTTTCCCAGCCATATTTTCACAACTTTTTTCTTCCTCTACTCAGATCTCCACATATCTCAGTTCTCCCCCCTCACTCCTCTTCCTCTCTCGCTCTTGCTGGATCTCTCCCCCCTCCCCTCGCCCTCTTCTCTCCACTGAGTGTCTGTCTTGTGTGTCACCCCCTTCCCCTCCCAACCACCGCCAGCGCGCAGTCCGTATCCGTCTCTCGCCCACTTCCTCTCTCTGCCCATCCCCACCCTCCACTTCTCGGGAGCCCCTCGAAACTGCAGCCCCGTCGCTCTCTGACCTCTCCCCCACCCCCGTGCTCACTCCCAGGCGTGGCATTCTGCCCCTGGGAGCGCGCCAAGCCGCTGCGGCGCTTCTCCGTCACGACGCTGCGGGACTTGGGCGTGGGCAAGCGCGGTATCCAGGAGCGCATCCAGGAGGAGGGGGGCTTCCTCGTCGAGGCCTTCCGGGGCACGCGCAGTGAGTCGAGGGGCCCCGAGTGCCAGGGCCCGAGACGGGGGCGCGCGTTCTGGGCACGGGGGCTGGGTCGGGGAATGGCGCGCGCGCTCCCGCTCTGGAGTCTGCGGCTAGGAGTTTAGTTCGTCGCGGCAGGACCCTCCCGGAATTCTCAGAGCGCTGAGTTGATTCTCTCCGCCCCCCTCCAGCCCCCGTCACTCCCCGAACCCGCCCCACCCTGCAGGCGCCAACATCGATCCCACCTTCTTCCTGAGCCGAGCCGTCTCCAATGTCATCAGCTCCATTGTCTTCGGAGACCGCTTTGACTTATGAGGACAGAGTTCCTGGTACTGCTGCGAATGATGCTAGGAAGCTTCCAGTTCGCAGCTACATCGACGGGGCAGGTTACCTGTCCCAGCCGGGCCCTACCACGTCCCTACCACAACCTGCCAGCTGCTCCCCTACATGGCGACGGGTGCTCCAAATTCCCATTCTCAGGACAGTTTCCCTTCAAAGTCAGCCCCCCATCTTGGGCAAATGAGCAGTTGCACAAGAACCAGGACAGGTGCCCAACACCTGGTTTTCAAGGACGCCTGGATGTCTCCACACATGCTTCCCCAAAACAGAACCCACAGGCAAGACAGGTGCCGTTAACACAGCTCTCTCACCTGGACAGGTGTTCCCGTCCTCAACTTACCTTAATATCTAACAGATGCTCCCTACCCAGTTATTCTTAATATCTTAACACCTGGAAAAGTGACCACCTCAGCCCACCCCTGAATACCTGAGCTCCTGGTGCTGCAAAATCTAACCCATCAAAATCATTTCACATCCAAACAGGTGTTCCCAACCAGCCCACTGGAATATCTAGACAAATGCCTCCTACTATACCAATTAAGTACCTGGACAGGTACCCTAATGAACACACCTAAACATAAATATCTGGACAGGTTGCTCCCCAAATAAATGTCCCCCAACCCTACTCACTCACACACCTTACGGGGGGGGCTTAGGTAAGTGCCCCCTATGCAACACACTTAAATACCTAAACACCTGAACAGGTATCCCCCCAACTTCAACATCTGAACACCAGCCCCACTTTAATATCAGAACACTTGTACAAAAGCTCCTAGTTCAGACCAGAAAAGTATCTGTATAGCTGTCTCCAACCAAGCTCACTTGAATCCCTAAACACCTACACAGGTGACCCCCCACATACCAGCCCCACCTGAATAGCTAAACCTGGATAGGTATCTTTCAATTCAGTCTCACTTAAATATCTGAACACCTAGATGTGTGCTCCAATCCAGCCTCACTTGAATATCTGAAACTTGAATATAGGCACCAATCCACCTCGCCTAAATTCCTGGAGAGTGACCCTTGCACTTAACCCACATGAAAACTAAGATATATATTCCCATCTAGCCCCATCTAAATGCTTAAATGCCTGGACAGATGCCTTTTTTTTTCTTTTTTTGAGTTGGAGTCTCCATCGCCCAGACTGGAGTGCAGTGGCCGCACCCGGCCACCGCAGCCTCGACCTGCCGGGCTCCGGCGATCCTTCCACCTCAGCCTTCCAAGTAGCTGGAACTACAGGCACACGCTACCATGCCTGGCTAATTTTTGACTTATTGTAGAGATGAGATCTCGCCAAGTTGCCCAGGTGGGTCACGAACCCACGGGCTCAGGCAATCCACTCACCTCAGCCTTCCAAAGTGCTAGAATTACGGGCCCAGCCACCGAGCCCGGCTGACAGATGCCTTTAACCCTGTGTCTTCCTTGCCCTGAGGGAGATCCAGCTCCCCTTGACAACTGTCCTTCCCCTTCCTTCCTCTCACCCCAACCCCAGCTCTATGAAATGTTCCATTCAGTGATGAAACACCTGCCAGGTCCACAGCAACAGGGCTTTAAGGAGCTGCAAGGCCTGGAGGACTTCATAGCCAAGAAGGTGGAGCACAACCAGCGCACCCTGGACCCGAATTCCCCACGGGACTTCATCGACTCCTTTCTCATCCGCACGCAGGAGGTACACCAGCAACCAGCGTGGGGAGGTGCAAAGTCAGGCAGAGGGTATCAGACTGGGGGTGGGGGAAAAAATCTCAGAGTCCCATTCAAGTTGGCCCCCATCATAATAATTCTCACAACCACACTTATGTCAACCTTCACTGCTCCACCGGAGCCCTTACCCATGAGCAGGTCTTGTGCGTTCAAATCGTAATAGCTTGCTTCTATAGCACTACAGGCGCCAGGCGCTACATTAAATGCTTTAAGATCGTCACCTCTTTAGCACTCACAACAGCTCTTGAAGGAGGTTCTGTCAATATTACAACCCCTTGAAGGAGGTTCTCGATTTTACAAATCAGGAAATTGAGGTCCAGGGAGCATAAGTGGCTTAACTGAGGTCATACAGTGAGGAAGCTGTGAACCCTAGTTCAAATCCTGGTTGCTCTGACTCTGAGGCTGGTGCTTTCAGCCACCCTGTTCTCCAGCCTTTCATATCCTGGTTGTCAGATACAACTGTATGAATTGGTGACCTGGCCTTACTGTGTGATATTGGAGGGTCCTACCTCCATCTGGATGTCAGTCTCCCTTCTGTGAAGGGTTAAGGAGTTTGATGTTCGGGGCGAAAAGATCAAGGGAGGGAGTTCCTCCACAATAAGGTTCAAGATTTCTAGGGATGGAACAGGATGTTGTTGCTTAAAATTGTCTGACTCAAAAATGCTGTCTCTTTTTAACTCTCTGTCTCATTCTCTCTTGCCATTTCTGTCCTTCTTTCTCATTGTTTCTCGCTATTTTTCTCTTTCTTTTCTTATTTTTGAGTGGGAGTCTCACTCCGTCACCCAGGCTGGAGTTCGGTGGCACTCTCACAGCCACCACAGCATTGACCTACTGGAATCAGGCGGTCCTTCTGCCTCAGCCTTCCAAGTAGCCAGAACTGCGCCCACTACCATGCCCAGCTAATATTTTGATTTATTGTAGAGATGAGGTCTCGGCAAGTTGCCCGGCTGTTTTCGAACCTATGGGTGCAGGCAGCCCCCTTACCTCAGCCTCCCAAAGTGCTGGGATTATAGGCTTGAGTCACCGTGCCCGGCCTATTCCTCTCTTTCTAAATATTCCTATCATTAACAAAGTAATAGTGGAGCCTGGCACAAGGGTGCCTGCCTGTAATCCCAGCTGCTTGGGAGGAGAGCCAAGTTCAAGTTCAGCCTGGACAATAGAGCAAAACCCCACCACAGAAATGAAAGTGATAACTAAGCTGATAATTAAAGGACAGATAGTCAGCTAGGTAAAGAATGCAAGAAGGAAGAGCATTGCAGGCAGAGCCAGCAGCCGGGCCAAAGGCTGAAAACTGGAGAGAGCTTGGCAGATCTAGGGTCCTGCCTCCTACCTTTGGTCTGGATCTATGGGAGGTAGGTTTATAGGGAAAGCCCCACAATGGCCCCAAGGCCATGGGTAGTGCACTTGGCCTAAAGCCCTGTCTCCTTGCAGGAGCAGAAGAACCCCAACACGGAGTTCCCCATGAAGAACCTGGTGCTGACCACGCTAAACCTGTTCTTTGCAGGCACTGAGACTGTCAGCATGACCCTGCGCTACGGCTTCCCGCTGCTCATGAAGCACCCAGATGTGGAGGGTGAGGCTGCAATGGGGTGGGGTGGAGGACCACAGACCCTCAAAGCTCCTCTGTGCAGTGACCCTACCTCTCTCAGATGCCTGGACCCTCAGACACATCCTGTTATCCAGAGACAGGACAACATTCAGCTGATCGGCATCAGCTGAATCTTACTAGCTGTTAATTTATTGAAAATGTCTGAACTGATTGATAAATCACTCAGCTCACTGAGTGACCACTGCCCACTCCTCTGGATCATCTTTTATGCTCCCCCTTTGTGCCTCCCTTATGATTCTGGCACTACCAGATTATCAGGACGCTGCTCCAACAATGCCTATGGCCAATATCTGTTTTGAGTGGTCTACATAGATCTATGTCACCCATCTCATTTACCCATTTGGATTATTATCTCTGCTCTGAGACTCCTAGGTCCCTAAACACATTCCCCTTCTCCACCAGCCAAGGTCCACGAGGAGATTGACCAGGGGATTGGCAAGAACCGCCAGCCCAAATTCGAGGACCGCACCAAAATGCCCTAACACGGAGGCAGTGATCCATGAAATCCAAAGATTTGGAAACATGATCTCCACGGGCCTGGCCTGCAGAGTCACCAAAGACACCAAGTTTCAAGGCTTCCCCCCCACTGCCAAAGTGCTGTGCCCACCCAGCCTAGAGGAACCTCCAATCCAATCTGCTCCCTGTGGCCCCAGCACCCTATCCACCCTATCCCCATTAGAAGTTTTCCAGCTTCTGTTCCACTTCCTCAATCCAAGACTTTCCCAACCACCACGTCCCTTCAACCTTCCCACTCAGAGACTCCTGTATCCTGTATCTACCCCAGAATGTTTGCCTTGGGGAATCAACCCCATCTCCCCAAACATCCTGTGGCAAGGTAAATGAGCCTCCTTTTCCCTAGTCATTTTGCCTCAGGGACACAAAACTTATGTCCCTGAAACGTCTTGCCTAAGGGAATATGAACCCCATGTCTCACAAACTTCCTGTCTCAGAGGATATGAACCTCCATCTCCCCCAGACTTCCTGTTTCAGAAATGTGAACTTTATATCCTCCAGAGCTCCTCCCTCAGAGAATTCTAGCTCCCATGCCCCATTTTTCTTCACCTGGGGCACCCTAATTCTCTTCTTCAGCCCCTATGTACTTCCAGTACACCAATTCCCCAACCCACCTCATCAAATCACCTCCCTTCTCCCTATCAGGGCATCGAAGTGTTCCCTATGCTGGGTTCTGAGTGGAGAGACCCTAAGTTCTTCTCCAGACCCCAAGATTTCGACCCCCAGCACTTCCTGGGTGAGAAGGGGCAGTTTAAGAAGAGTGGTGCTTTTGTGCCCTTCTCCCTGAGTAAGAGACCACCATTTGCTTCCAGAACACTGTTTAGACCAACAGGGGTCTCCCACATCCCAGCCCCTGTCTCTGAGGTGTAGCCTGGTTTCTCTCCAGCTAGGAAGTTACCCCTTAGAATCTACCCCCAACCAGCAGATATCCCCATAACTACCAAGCACCAAGTACCTAGACCTGTGCCCAGGCAGAAGGGAAGGAATACTCATACCCATTTCAGAGATGAAAAAAATCAAGGCCCAGAGTGAATCAGAGATGTGTCCAAGGTCACACCGCAACATTTTCAGATCCTTAAAAAGGAGGTGATATCACAGCAGCCATATTTGAGAGTATATTGGGCTGGAAGGGGCACCTAAACTTCCCATTGCCACAGCCTGGCATGGATCACCCCATCCTATGTGCAAGGAAAACTGAGGTTCGGAGAGGATTGGAGTCTCCTCTGAAAGTCCCTCTGGCCACAGTATTCCAACTCCTCTCCCCTGAGACAATGCAGGTGGTGACTGGTAGTGGGGAGAGGCTGCAGTGAGAGTGGGCTTCACCTCCACCCCACCCTACTCCCACCTCTGCTCCTCAGGCAAACGGAACTGTTTTAGAGAAGGCCTGGCTAGAATGGAGCTCTTTGTCTTCCTCACCACACCATCATGCAGAACTTCCGCTTCAAGTCCCCGCAGTCACCTCAGGACATTGATGTGTCTCCCAAACATGTGGGCTTTGCCACGATCCCACGAAACTACACCATGAGCTTCCTGCCCCGCTGAGCGAGGGCCATGCCGGGGCAGGACTAGTGAGAGGGACTAAGAGGATAGGGAGGTGTCAGGGCGGGGCTCGCAGGAGAGGCAGGGTTAAAGGAAGAGGCCAGACTGGGGAAGGGAACGGAAGGGGTGAGGTGGTTGGAAGGAGGAGAAACCACGGACTTGGTTCACCTTGATAGATCCTTCAGAACTGGGGTGAGAGGAAGGGAAAACTTTCACTATGCTACAAAGAGTAGTCATAGGAGCAGCTAGTATTTATTGAACCAGTACTCTGTGTCAGCTCTGTGCTAAAAAGCATAGCAGGCTCACCTCACTTAATGTTCACAAACGTATGTGTAGGGGAGCAAGTGTTCATGCGCATTTTACATGTGACAAAGCTGAAGCTCAGAAAGTTAGTCTCTGTCTGAGGTCTCACAGAGTTCAAGTGTTCAGTAAGTCCTTAAACACAGATTTGTGCTCACAGGCCTTTGGATAGATTCTTTTTTGGTTTTTTTGAGTTGAAGTCTCACTCTGTCACCCAGACTGGAGTGCAGTTGCCGCTCCCGGCCACCGCAGCCTCGACCTGCTGGTCTCTGGCGATCCTTCCGCCTCAGCATTCCAAGTAGCTGGAACTACAGGTGCGCCCTACCATGCCCGGCTCATTTTTGATTTGTTGTAGAGATGAGGTCTCGCCAAGTTGCCCAGGCGGGTCTCGAACCCGTGGGCTCAGGCAATCCACTCACCTCAGTCCCCCAAAGGCGCAGGATTACAGGCTGAGCCACCGAGCCCAGCTTGGATAGATTCTTTAAAAGGCACCCCGCCTTCAAGTAAAATGACTTACTGTGTTATCACACAACCTGAAGAGCCCTGTCCTGGGGATGTTTCCAGAGCCCTGATGGGCAGCTGCCATAGCTTCACTACATACTTGCCCACGCTCTTGCCCACTCACGCACAGGTTGGACGCCAGGGCAGGTCGGTGTGCCCCCCCATCCCCATCTCCCACCCCACTCCCCCATAACCCCTCCTCCCGTAATGCTACTGTGTACTATTCAGAGTCAGTTCATCAGTCCGGGGACAGGAATTGGACCTCTTAACGAAGTGGGTGACAAAGAGCAACACTTTCAGAGAATACTGGGAGAACTTTGGGTCAGGACACAGCCTTGTCTGTGTGTGATCATGTGCACGTGAACCTGCAAGTATATTCCTGCAGGTATGCATGAAACACATTCTGCCATGGGTTTCTGAAGGTGGGCTCATTTGAGAGTGATCTGAGGTCTGATGTAAGACATAGCGAAGAGTTTCAGAATCACCTGCCTATTCTCAAATGAGTAAGGGTGTATCTCCTTAGACTCTCCTTTACAGCGTTCACAAATATTAACTCAAAGTTTATTGTACACCTAAATATAAAATGAAAGACAATAAAACTTCTAGGAGATAATATAGGAGACAATTTAGATGACCTTGAGTTTGGTGTTGATTTCTTAGATACAACACCAAAAGCACAATCCATGATAGGTTCTACTTCAATAAAATTAAAAATTTCTACTCTTCAAAAGAGAATGAAAATACAAGTTACAGACTGGGAGAAAATAGTTACAATACATTATATTAGATATAAAGAACTTGTGATTGTAGTCTAAATATACAAAGAAATGTTAAAACTCAGCAATAGACAATAACCCAATTTAACAATGGGCTGAATTTGAACAAAAGAAGACATACATACAGCAAATAGTCATAGGAGAGGACTTTCTGCATCATATGTCACGAGAAATTTCTTTTTTCTTTTCTTTTTTTTTTTTTTTTTGAGTTGGAGTCTCACTCTGTCACCCAGACTGGAGTGCAGTGGCTGCTCCCGTCCACCACAGCCTCGACCTGCTGGTCTCCGGCGATCCTTCTGCCTCAGCCTTCCAAGTAGCCATAATTACAGGCATGCACTACCACGCCCAGCTGATTTTTTTGATTTATTGTAGAGATGAGGTCTCGCTGCCCAGGGGTCTCGAACCCACGGGCTCAGGCAATCCACTCACCTCAGCCTCCCAAAGGCATGGGATTACAGGCTGAGCCACCAAGCCCGACAGAGAAATTTCAAATTAAAACCATAATGATATTCCACTACATACCTATTATTACGGCTAAAATCCAAAATGCTGACGACACCAAATGCTGATGAAAATGTGGAGCAACAGGAATTCTCACAGCTACTTTGGAAGGCAGATTGGTAGTTTCTTACAAAACTGAACACATTCTTAGCATATGGTCTAGCAATCATGCTCTTTGGTATTAACCCAAGTGAATTTAAAACTGATTTTCATGTGAAAACTTGCATGCAAATGTTTATAGCAGCTCTATTCAAAATTGCCAAAACTTGGAAGCAACCAAGATGTCCTTCAACAGGTGAATGAATAAAAAGCGGTGGCACGTCCACACAATGGAGCATTATTCACCAATAAAATAACTGAAATATGAAGCCACAAAATGGCATAAGTAAACCTTAAGTGTATATTGCTAAGGGAAAGAAGTCAGTCGGAAAAGGCTATATACTGTATGATTCCAACTAGATGACATTCTGGACAAAGTAAACCAGTGAAGACAATGTAAAGATAGCATTTGCCAGGAGTTTAAGGATAAGGAAGGGCAAATAGTTGGAGCACATGGAATTTTTAGTACAGAGAAACTTTTCTGTGTGATACTGAAATGGTGGATGCATGGCATTATGCCTTTTTCTAAGGTCATATAACTATACAAGACAGAGTGAGCCCTAATGTAAAACTTGGATTTTAGTTTAAAATATTATATTAATATTGGTTCACCAATTTTAACAAATGCACCATACCAATACAAGATGTTAATAGTAGGGGGAATAGGAAGAAGAGGTATATAGGCCCTCTCTGTATTTCCTTCTCAAATTTTCTATAAACCTAACCTAAACTGCTCTAAAAATAAAGTATATTAACTGAAAATGATGAATCAATATAGTCTACCATATTAACAGGTTAAAGAAGAAAACCACATAATCGATAAATGCAGAAAAATCATTTGATAAAATTCAACACCTATTCATATAAAAACGTTCAGCAAATCAGAAGTTTAGAGGCAACTTCCTCAGCTTAAAGGAGTATATATGAGAACCTACAGGTAACATTACATTTAATTGTGAAAGACTAAACCTTTCATCATAAGATTAGGAACAAGCAAAGTAGTCTGTTCTCACCACATTTGTTCCACATAGATCTGGAAGTCCTAGTCAGTACAATGAGCTAAGAAAAGAAAATAGATGGCATTCGTATCAGAATGGAGGAAACAAAATTCTTCCTGCTTGCAGATGACAGGTGGCCTGGGTAAAAGATTTCAATGAAATCAGTGAAAAAATTCCTCCTAGAACTAGCAAAGGAGTTCAGCAAGATCAGTAAACAAAATACAAAAATTATTTTTAAGTTTTATTTTAATTTATATTAATCATTTAATTAATATTAATTATATCGATTTATTTTATTAATTAAGTTATTAATCCATGGTAATCATTTTATATACTAGCAATGAGTCCAAGGAAATCAAAATTTAAAACACAATACCCCTTTAGTTGCTCAAATCATGAAAAACTTAAAAATAAACCTGACACGACTTGCACAGGACTTGTATGCTGAAGACAGAAAAATACTGTTTGAAAAATTAGCATAAATAAATGGCAAGACATACCATGCTCATGAATTGGAAGATTCACTATAGCAAAGAAACCAACTCTCCCCCAAATTAATTTATATGTTTAACCCAATAACATTCCTGCAAGATTTTTCCTTGAGGATTTATACAAGATAATTTAAAAATTTACATGGAAAAGCAAAAAATAGAATAAAAGAATTTTAAAAAGGATAAAGTTAAAAGAATCACTCTTTCTGACAAGTTCTCATGGAATTCAGTAAGAATTTTACTTAAAAATAAAACTTTAGCCTTGCATTTTCATACTGCAAAATAGGAAAGTCTCAAAATTCATGTGTTAAATAGTCACCTTCAGAAGCTATAAGAAAAATGCAAAAAAGCAAAAGATAATGCAAGAAATAAGACAGTACATTTGCAACAAAACAAGGGGTAGACTAGGAAGTGAATTTTTTTAAAAAAACTAGAAAGATAATGGTTACTTTAACAATGCTTGTTTGTACAGATTTCCTCATCCTTGACTCCTTGTCTGGTAATAATAATGTTTCTTTCTTCCTAGTTTGGGGAAGGTACTTTTCACATAAGAGTCAATGGCCCTATTAAAAAGTGGGCAAAAGATATAGAAAGACATTTCTCAAAAGAAGAAATACGATCAACCAACATATACATGAAAAAATACTTAGCATCACTAGTCATCAAAGAAATGCAAATTAAAACCACACTGAGATACCACCTAACTCCAGTCAGGATGACCATCATCAATAACTTAAAAAAAAAATAGACACTGGAGAAGATGTTGGGAAAAGGGAACACTTCTACACTGTTGGTGGGAGCGTAAACTAGAACAGCCTCAATGAAAACAGTGTGGTGATTTCTAAAATATCTAAAAATTGATCTTCCATATGACCCAGGAATCCACCTTCTGGGAATATGCCCAGAGGAACTCAAATCACTCTAAGAAAAAGATATCTGCACATGCATGTTTATTCAGCATTACCCACAATAGCAAAAACATGGAACCAGCCATACTGCCCATCAAAAGTGGACTGGATTTTTAAAATATTTTTTAAGTTATCAAAAATTTTAAAAGATACAGAAGGTCACTGAATAATGATGAAAGATTCAATTCATCAACAAGAAATACCGGGAGATGGGAACAAGATGGTGATGGCATAGGTGAACTTGTGAGATTCTCTGAACGTGAGGTCCCCGAAAGACTTTTACCTCTCTTCCCCCACCCCCCAGCACACCACCAGCTGCACTGGTGTGCGGCCCGGGGACCTTTGGTCCCACGCAGGGCCAGATATTGCGGCCCACTGCTGCTGCTGTTCCACTGCATGCGTGGGAGTCTCGGGTCCCAGTCCCCTCCCAGCTCCCTCCCTGGCTACATCATCTCCAGCCTGGCACCCAGCACCAAGCCTCCGGTCACTCAGGGAGGCTCTGGGTGCCCGCCCTTCAGAGACACCAGTCCCATTCCTGTGGGGGGTTCAGGACCACTCTCACTGCTCACCACCAGCCCTTTGGGGCTTTGGAGCTCTGGAACTCCAGGCCCACCCTGGCTGAGACACTCAGCATGAGACCCTAAGCTAGGGCACCCAGACAAGTGGAGAAAAACAGATCTACATAAACTGCCTTGCCATTCTCCAGGCAGAGACTTCCATTGCCCCGCCCACCTATCAACAAACTTTACCTCAGTTCCTAAGGCAACAGCCCGAAACAGGAG
>NW_007255043.1:0-3397 GCF_000164805.1 Carlito syrichta | reverse complement strand
TCTGTGTAGCTATCAGTACTCTTTAGGGAATCTTTCTTACGTGTCTTTCTTCACTTCTTCTCGGCCTTGTGTCTCTTTCTCACCTGATAGTTGGTATGTATATCTGTTTTCCCTCTCGCTCCTCTCTCTTTCTAACTCCCTATTGACCCCCCCCTTCCTCCATTATTTTCCTCTTTTATACCCCCCTTTTTAATCTAGGGACCAAGACTACATACTGCTGAATGGACAGATTGTAAGGCAGAGGGAAATAGGTTCCAGTATGCTCATACACCTGTTCATGGATGCTAGAATCAGCATTCTGAACCACAGCTTCCCTCTCAATTAAACCTCAAAACTGCAAAAAGTACAGATTACAGCCTATGCTCCAACCTGAAAAGTGAACAAAGCCGGAAGAACAGGATATTGCAGAAGAGAAATAAAAGGAATGCCACCTTCCCTGAAAAACAGAATTAAAGAAGGGGAGGGAAAGGGGGAGAGAGAGATAAATCTACACAAATGAAGAAAAACCAAAAGAAGAGTATGGGAGACCCATACTTCATTGTTTGCATTCTGAAGTCAGTTTTCTCAGTGACCTCTGGGAGGGCAGACACTGAGAAAACTGACTTTGGAATGCAAACAATGAAGAGGCCCCAGAATGAAGGGTCTCAAACTACAAATGTAGATATCAAGACAATAATAAAGAGATGTAAAAGAATTGAGGAGACACAAGAAGAAACTAGGAAGGAGCTGATATCTGAGATAACAGTAGTAAAGAATACTGTGAATGAAATAAATAACAAACTGATAAACATGGAAAGCAGAATTACCCAAGCAGAAGAAAGAATCTCAGAGCTTGAGGACCAAAATATAGAAATAACCCAAACTCTTAAAAACACAGAAAATAAGTTCAAAAAGACAGAACAAAACCTTCAAGAGATGAGTGATTACCTCAAAAGGCCTAACCTAAGAGTAATTGGACTACCTGAGGCAGAAAAAAGACAGAGACCACACTGGAACAAACTTTCTATGAGATCATTCAAGAAAACTTCTCTTATCTAATCAGTGATACAAAAATTCAAACACAAGAGATTCAGAAAACCCCTGCAAGACAACAAATGAGAAGACCAACTGCTAGACACATAATAATTCGCCTGAACAAAGTAGGCATAAAAGAAAAAATCCTAAAGGCAGCAACAGAAAAAGGCCAGATCACCTACCATGGAAGACCAATCAGAATAGCAGCAGATTTATCTACAGAAACCCTGCAGGTTAGGAGAGCTTGGAGCCCTATCTTCAAAGTCCGAAAAGATAAACAATTTCAACCAAGAATAACCTACCTGGCCAAGCTAAGCTTCATCAGTGAGGGAGAATTAAAATCTTTCCCAGATATTCAATCCCTAAGAACTTATGCTGCCACCAAACCATCTCTACATGAAACACTTAAGAAAGTACTAAGCACAGAAGAAAAGGAAAAAGAACAACGTTCTTCACAAGAGTACAGGGAAAAGAATAAAATATACATGAACCAACCCCAAAAACAAAAAAAAGACACACACATAAAAAAACCAAGTGGAAGAACAATAACCCTATAAGAACTCTATGATAGGGATGAACTCTCACTTTTCAATAATTAGCCTGAATGTGACTGGACTAAATGCACCACTGAAAAGACATAGAATGGCAAAATGGATAAAATATCACCAGGCAACAATATACTGCCTTCAAGAGACCCATCTCACTAGAAAAGACACACAGAGACTCAAAGTAAGACGATGGGAAACAAATTTTCAGGTAAATGGAACACAAAAGAAAGGAGGAGTCGTGATCCTAATTTCAGACAAAATACCATTTAAGCTATCAAAAATTAAAAAAGATACAGAGGGCCACTACATAAGGATAAAAGGTTCACTCCATCATCAAGAAATATCTATCCTAAACATATATGCACCCACATAGGTGCGCCAACTTTCATAAAGCAACTTCTAGGAAAACTAAAGAAAGATATTGACTCTAACACCATCATAACTGGGGACTTTAATACCCCACTCACAACCCTAGACAGATCATCAGGACAAAAAATCAGCAAGGAGATCCGGAACCTCAGTGAGACTCTGGACCAAATGGACTTAATTGATACCTAAAGAACACTCCATCCAAAGATCACAGAATATACATTTTACTCATCACCACATGGAACATATTCTAAGATCGACCACATAATTGGACATAAATCAAGCATAAGCAAATTTAAAAGGTCTGAAATTCTACCATGCACCTTCTCAGACCACAGTGGAATAAAAATAAACATTGACACCAACAAGGTCCCCCCAAAACCCACAAAGACATGGACACTAAACAGCATGATGCTAAACAACTCCTGGTCAATGATGAAATCAAAACAGAGATCAAAAGATACCTGTAAACAAATGAAAATGAAGAAACATCTTACCAAAATCTCTGGGATGCCTTGAAAGCTGTAGTAAGGGAGGAATTTATATCTCTACAAACACACATGAAGAAAATAGAAAGAACACAAATTAACAGCCTTAACAAGCCACCTAAGGAAGCTGGAAAAGCAAGACCACAAAACCCTAATTTCAGCAGAAGAATCAAGATCACCAGAATAAAAGCCCAAATCCAGGACATAGAAGACAAAAAGATAATACAAAAAAAATCGATGAAACAAAAAGCTGCTTCTTCGAAAGGATAAACAAGATTGATGGTCCCCTAGCTAGACTGACCAAGAAAAAACGAGAAAAAAACCAAATAAGCACAATCAGAAACACAAAAGATGAAGTCACATCTGACCCTGAAGAAATACAAAAGATCATTAGAGACTACTACGTACACTTATATAGAAACAAACTCAAAAACCTTAAGGAAATGGAGGACTTTCTGACATCACACAACCTGCCTAGGTTGTAACAAGCAGAAATTGAGACCCTAAATAGACCAATAAAAATCAAGGAAATCGATTACATAATAAGAAAACTACCTACAAAAAAAGCCCAGGTCCAGATGGCTTTCCAGCAGAATTCTACAAGACATTTAAGGAGGAGCTGATACCAATCCTACTGAAGGTATTCCAGGTGATTGAAAAAGATGGAGCTCTCCCCAAATCATTTTACAAAGCCAACATCACATTGATACCCAAGCCAGGTAAAGATCCAACAAAGAAAGAGGACGACAGGTCAATATCTTTGATGAACATAGATGCTAAAATTCTCAACAAGATCTGAGCAAACCGGATTCAGCAATACATCTCAAAAATCATACACCATGACCAAGTAGGCTTCATTCCTGGGATGCAAGACTGGTTCAACATTCGTAAAACCATAAATGTAATTAAATACATCAACAGATGTCAAAACAAAAAGCACATGATTATATCACTAGATGCAGAAAAAGCTTTGATAAA
>NW_007255042.1:1534-3543 GCF_000164805.1 Carlito syrichta | reverse complement strand
TCACTATATGTAGCCCAGTGATGCGTTGGTGGGAATTAACCAATGGGCTTCTAATTTATGGGCCAGGCAGCTCCCTCTTCCCTCCTTATTAAGTAATGACTGTCAGAGCACAAATGTAGAGATCCCAGGAGCAATTAGTTATCTTTTTATTCAGTTGGTTTTAAACTGGAAACTCTGATCTGAAATTTACTGAAAGTCTTTTCTGTGTTGTTTATTGGTACCATGGTAATTCCATCCCCAACTCCAACTTGATTAAAAATATTTTTTTTTAATCTCCATCTTCTCTGAGCCACAAACAGCACTTTAGGAAGGCACAAAGGGGCCAGATACAGTGACTCATGTCTGATTCCTAGCACTTAGGGAGACCAAGGCGAAAGGATTGCTTGATGACAGGAGTTTGTGACCAGCCTTGACAACAAAGTAAGACCCCATCTCTACAAAAAAAATTTTTTAAATGCTGGGCATAGTGGCCCATGCCTATAGTCCTAGCTACTTGGGAGGCTGAGGCGAGAGGATCACTTGAACCCAGATGTTCAAGTGTACAGTGAGCCATGATCATGCCACCGCACTCCAACCTCAGTGGCAGAGTGAGACCCCTAAATCTAAAAAAATATATATGTATAAAAAAGGCACAAAGTATGGAAGTGAAGGTCTGCATTTTTGAAAACTGATTGGAAAGATTGAAACCACGTTAGAATATTTTTCATCTTGGCTAAAGCAATTCAAGTAAATTTTCATTGTGAACTAGGTGTGGGCTCTCTTGTTTTCTCACCTTGGGTATGATAGGCTCTCAGGAAAAAAAACCCTAAGACTTCAGCAGTTGAAGCACACCTTTTGTCTCTCCCTCCTAGAGCATTCCCATTTGTATTCAGTTTCTAAAAAGATGAATGGTGCTTGTGAAGATGTGCTTATTTGCAAATACTCCCCACTGTGTGGGTTTTCTCAGCATCTTTTCTTTTCTCTCTCCCTCCCTCCATCCTTCCTTCCCTGCCTCCCTCCCTTCCTTCTTTCTTTCTTTTTTGTCAGAGTCCACTCTGTCACCCAGGCTGGAGTGTAGTGGCACACTCACGGCCATTGCAGCCTTGACCTACTGGGCTCAGGTGATTCTTCCACCTCAGTCTTCTGAGTAGCTGGAACCACAGGGCACACCACCATGCCTGGCTACGTGTTTTGACTTATTGTAGAAATGAGATCTCGCCAAGTTGCCCAGGCTGGTCTTGAACCTCTGGGCTCAGGCAGTCATCTCTCTTCTGCCTCCCAACTGTAGGGATTACAAGTGTGAGCCACTGTGCCCAGCCTCCCTCCCTCCCTTTCTTCCCTCCCTTCCTCCCTTCCCTTCCTCCCTCTCTTCCCTTCCCTCTCCTTCCGCCTTCTCCCTCCTTTCCTTCCTTTCCTTCCTTTCCTTTCTTTTCTTCTATTGAATACTCTGCAAGAGAGCGGGCCAAACAGCTACAAGGGAGCTGTCTACCCCTCTTCTTTCTTGAAGCTCTCTGCTGATGGTGTACTCTCCATGCTTCCTTCCCCCTCCTGAACACCCCTTCCTCACTCACCTTCTTTGACCTGGGGTCTTTCCTAGGTTTCCTAGATTTAAAAAAATCGGGATCAGGCAGAACCCCTGACTTGGATCTCTTCTTCCCTTCGCTGTGGAGACCATGACTCTGGTGCTTCCCACCTCTGCCCTCCTTTTGTTCTCTGGGACTACGCAGAGTCCCACCATGTCCAGCTCCTCCGCTGGCCTCTCCCCTTTTTTGGTCCTGTTACTTCCTGTATGTGCAGTCCAGTGCCCCGCCTCTTGTGCTTTACGTTGCCCTCTCTTCCTGTGGGGGCTGTTCTCCCCATCTCTGCTTGGTCAAGCCCTCAGAGACCAGTTTAAATATCTCTTTCTTAGAGGGACGTCATCCCCTCAGTTGGGGTGGTTTTTCCTCTGGCTGAACTCTCATTACAGATGATCTTTATCTCTCTGTGGTATGTAGTGCTTGTTCTTTTTCTTATAACCAGCCTTTGTTTTT
>NW_007255042.1:0-942 GCF_000164805.1 Carlito syrichta | reverse complement strand
CTAGGATCAGTTTGGCATCTTGCCCTTCATAGGCTCATGCAAAAGAGTTGAGTTTTGCCTACATAATCAGAAGGTAACCCCAACTATGTATGGATCACTGGTGGAACTGGTTCCCCTATGGCAGCTGTAGAACTAGTTAGAATGGTTATAGTGGGCATGCGGCTCCTACACATTTACCTGGCCTCCCATCCTGCCCTTTCTCCCATGTGCTGGCCTTTAGTGGTTGTGCTTTCCCCAGTCATATGGCCTTGTGCTTCTTCTGCAAGGGGTACTCTCCCATCTTGTCTTTGCCAGGTTGACTTTTTTGTGCCTGTTAATTTCACAGTTTGTCATACTGAGGTTCAGAGAGATTAGGAAGACTTGCCCGAGGTCATAGCAGGTTTTCATGGAGTCTGTATATTTCCAGGGTATCTTCTACATAGGCACACACCCCTCCCCATCCTTGGAAAGGTGATCCACTTGACCAGACGATAAACATAAAACTGTCCTCTAGTAATAGTTTGGATTTGCTGTCTCCCTCCACCCAGAGCTTAACATACCAATAAACCCTTGTGCTAGAGGGTTTGGTAGGTTTCCTGTGAAGAGTCAGAAAATGCTGTGCAGAGAAATGTTCATGAGAAAAGAAAGAGGCTTGTGAGTGAGGTAAGCAGTAGAGGGCAGAGTGTCAGGGAATGGTGACTGGTAGGGCTTCTGAATAGACAGAGGTAGTTTAGAAGTGACAGGACTCAAGTGGGAGTCATTTAGCTTCTGCAGCCTTGTGGGATGTTCATAGATGTTAGTAGATATGACCGAGGGTACTTCATTATTCTCCAGGGACATGGAACTAGCCCTCATCCCAGGCATTGCTGTATTCTTCTTCACCAAGTGGGACTGCTGGCTTAGGTCAAAGGCAGCATGGCAGGATCTGGATCTTTAAAATTGTCCTTACAGCTCTCATGAAAT
>NW_007255041.1:3032-3656 GCF_000164805.1 Carlito syrichta | reverse complement strand
GAATCACTGTGGGATTGCGATCTCCAAACACCATTTTTTTCAATGTTTCACAATGGTGTTCATGATTTCTAGTAGGAAAGTTTTTGTTTTTCTGCAGGTTTTAGTGCTTGCAAAATGGAGTTGGATTCAACAAGCACTACTATGAGGTTGGTGTAAAGGAAGCAATTACTTTGTGTGCCTACTTTTTTGATGGAGAGATGACCACACTTGTAAAACTTCTCAGCTAGGTTCACATCCCTGCACTCTCATGCAGAAATTCCATGCTTGTCCTCTTCTTCCCCAGGACAGCTGTGACCCAGACTTTATTCTCAACGTCAGGCTAACTGTGGACCTGTCTCTCTGATCCCCATCTCCACAGAACCCTCTCCCATTCCTTCCCACTCACCCACCTCTTCCCTTCTTCTTCCCTCTCCATCAGAGAACTCGCACACACACACGTACATTATTTAATCCGATGTTCGCTTTATTTTCTTAGTCTTGTAAGGACGCCTTGCACGTTAATTCCTGGTGGGCCATTTTTCTGCAGCCGCGCCTCTTGAGACTTCGCAGACTGTTCGGAGATCTTGGGCCTGACGTGAGATTAGGGGCTCTCCAGGGAAGCACGTGTGGTGGAGGCGGTGGAAG
>NW_007255041.1:0-2030 GCF_000164805.1 Carlito syrichta | reverse complement strand
TTCAAAACACATTAAAACATCTCTTATATACATCGCATTGCTTTGAGGAAGGGTTTCTACTTCAATATAGTCAATGTTTGCCACTCTTTAGTGCCCTGGATTTTCTCTGTGATCTTAAAAAGAACACCAAGTCAAGACAAGTTAATGTTTAGCCCTAGTACTAACAGTTAACACAACTGGATGGAAAGCAGCATTTGGGTCTAGGAGTTTCCAGAATGAGCCAGAGGTTGGGCAGAATTGATTAGTAAGGGACCAGCAGTTACTGCAATTCACATGAATGGGAAGTGACACTCAGTGACATTTTCACAGAATACACACCATGGGGTCCCAGGGGGAAAAGATACGGGTTGTTTTCCAAGAAGGGAAAAGAGAGCAAATAGAATGTGTCCACACAGGTATGAATCAGAAACTATGAGGCCAGGAAGCAGAAGTTAGGAGCCATACTTGAATATTGGGCACCAAAGTTAGAAGGACTCTGTGAGTGAGAAATCTGAAGTGAGACAGAAATTTACCTAGGATTCTAGTGGCAGATGCCGAGTTGTTAGGAGAGAAATATCTGGGAACTTGGAGGCTCCTGGATATGGTGACCAAGCAATCTGGTTTGTCTGGGACTTTCTTGGTTTTTACAATAAAAGTGCTGTACCTAAGGACAACGTCTCGAGCCTAAGGATACAAGAATGGTTGATTACCCTATTGCTGTACAATTCTGAGCCAAGACTAGATGGTTTCTGAGTGAGAGGAGGTCTTTTCTAAATAACAGTTCAAAATGATACAGCTAATTTGAGGTGGACCTCAGAGAATTGATTAGGGATCAAGAATGCACCTAGTATCTAACCCACTTGGCCATGGGGTCTTCTGAATATCCCTTCGTCTCTTGGGACTTTTAGTTCTTTAGCTGAAAAATGTTTAATTGGAATTAGAGTAATCTTTGAATCTTTTTATTTTCTTCATTTAAAAGCAAAACTTATTCTTCAAATAAATTCCTAACCGGAAAGGAATACGTAATACAGATAAAGTGTCAGAAGGGAAAATCTAATTGTCTCCTGTTAAGTTCAATGGCTGTAGTAGCATAAAAGCATTGAAATTTCATAAAAGGAGGGGAGAAGAGTTTGATGAAATATAAAGAAACAATTCATTCTAAGTGTATGCTGCGTCCAGTTTCTCTGTTGGCTTCAGGACAAGAATGGCCTTTGGAGTGCACACTTTCCAAGGCATTGTGCCATTCTCAGAGCACACAGTCATCATGGCGACATTTAATTAGGACACTGTGAATGAGCCTATAGACACAGGAACAGCAATGCTCAGCTAGCCCTTAGAGTCCATTGATGGCTGAAGAAAAGGGCAGCCTGAAATGACACGGTATGAGATTAGGAACATCATATTGCTTTCATCTTTAATACCAACCCTACCTAGAATAGGACCTGGAGCACAGTAGGCATTCAATAAAATGCTTGTTGAGTGAGTATGTGGTTTTTAATGTCATCACATCGGGAATACTCCTAGAAACTTGGTTCTGTCATTAGTTCGATCCAGAATGCATGTTTTTAGTAAATGATACAATCAGGAAATGAACATAAAGGTGTCCAGCTCCAGAGTTCGTGCTCACTCTACTACAGCTTGCTTCAGAGATGATGCCAGAAACATATGCCATGACCTTCACAACTGGGTTGTCCCCAGAATGTCTAATCTGGGCCACCTACTCCCTAAATCGCTTGAGGACTGTGTTCCTCCTCACTTCTCTCACTCCTCTCTAAAAAAGGATGTATAGTGATGTCTCTTCAGCTAATTGCCAGGAAAATAAAATTGGAAACTTTTATTGTGGGCAACAGGTCCTCCCTTTCTCTGTCTTCCTTTATAGAAGGTGGTCTGTACTTGACTTGAAGAAGCCAAGCTGGCCCTTAGGTATACAAAGGCAGACATTACTATAATAGATTGGAGTATATAACCAAAGTGGATATGGTTCTCACATTCATTCAGTCTTATCTTACCTTCCCTGTTCCAACAGCTCTGCACTAAATTACCCTTGAGCT
>NW_007255040.1:26907-27271 GCF_000164805.1 Carlito syrichta | reverse complement strand
GGGGCTCTTCATTGTTTGCATTCCGAAGTCAGTTTTCTCAGTGTCTGCCCTCCCAGGGATCTGGTAGCGACCCATACTCTTCTTTTGATTTTTCTTCATTTGTGTAGATCTCTCTCCCCCTTTCCTTCCCCTTCTTTAATTCTGTTTTTGAGGGAAGGTGGGGTTGTTTTTGTTTCACTTCTGCAATATCCTGTTCTTCCTTATGAGAGTCTTCAGGATTTGTTCACTTTTGAGGTTGGAGTGTGGGCTGCGGGCTGTACTTTTTGCAGTTTTGAGGTTTAATTGAGGGGGAGGTTGTGGTTCAGAATGTATATGCTGATTCTAGCATCCACCAACAGGTGTATGAGCACACTGGAACCTATTT
>NW_007255040.1:18271-26887 GCF_000164805.1 Carlito syrichta | reverse complement strand
ATTCGTTCGAGACCCGCCTGGGCAGCGAGACCTCATCTCTACAATAAATCAAAAAAAAAAATCAGCTGGGCATGGTAGCGCACGCCTGTAGTTCTGGCTACTCGGAAGGCTGAGGCGGAAGGATCGCTGGAGCCCAGCAGGTCGAGGCTGTGGTGGCCGGGAGCGGCCATTGCACTCCAGCCTGGGCAACAGAGTGAGACTCCAACTCAAAAAAAAAAAAAAAAAAAAAAGAGGAAAATAATGGAGGAAGGGGTGCCAATAGGAAGTTAGAACAAGAGAAGAGCGAGAGGGAAAACAGACATACAGACCAACTATCAGGTGAGAAAGAGACACAAGGCTGGAGAGAAGTGAAAAAAGACACATAAGAAAGATTCCCTAAAGAATACTGGTAGCTACACAGAGACATACCAATAAAATCATGAAACAGTGTAAGTCAGAAATAAAACAACAAAAGTGATCAAAACAAACAGTCAAAATGATAAAATCAAAAGTCAAAATAAGAGATCAGACTAAAGTCACTTCAGCTCTGATCTCCAGTCTCTCCCCTTTGTTTTTTGTTGCAGGCAGCTAGATTTACTCGCAGTTTGGGTTTGTTTTTTTTTTTAAGCCTGCTGCCTGGGAGTTGCTTTTGTCTGTTTCAGCGTAGGGGTGGGGCTTTATCTCCTGTTTAGCGACATTACCTTAGGAACCGAGGGGGGGTTGTTGATAGGTGGGTGGGGCAATGGAAATCTCTGCCTGGAGAATGGCCAAGGTGGCAGTTTCACTTTGGCAGATCCGTTTCTCTCCGCTTGTCTGGGTCCCCAAGCTTGGGGTCATGCGCTGAGTGCCTCAGCCAGGGTGGGCCCAGAGCTCCAGAGCTCCAAAGCACCAAAGGGCAGACGGTGAGCAGCAAGAGTGGCCCTGGGTGCCCCACAGGGTACTTCAACCAGGAATGGGACCAGTGTCTCTGAGGGGTGGGTGCCCAGAGCCTCCCTGAGTAACCAGCGGCTTGGTGCTGGTTGCTGGGTGAGAGATGATGTAGCCAGGGAGGGAGCCAAGACCCGAGACTCCCACGCAGGCAGGAGTCATGTATGGTGGAACAGCAGCAGCCGGGGGCGCAATATCCGACCCTGCGTGGGACCGCAGGTCCCCAGGCCTCGGACCAGTGTGACTGGTGGTGAGCTGGGGGATGGGGGGAAGAAAAGTAAGAGTCTTTTTGGGAACTCACATTCGGAGAATCTCACAAGTCCACCTATGCCGTCGCCATCTTACCGGAACTTCAGTCATCCTATCTTTAAATGAAAATGGGCCCCAGGTGAACCTGAACACAAGATCCAAATTTTTCTCAGTAAAGAACTTAAAATCTGGTCAAACTCCTGGATGAGAACTCAGGGATCCCACCCCCTTCTCAGATAAACAGACCATAGAATAAAGGCAAGATCATTTTAACCTGGGAAATTTTAAAGGGGAAGTTCAACTGCCATGATCACAATAGCACCATTCTCACCCTATGGAATCTCCCAGTCACAAATGTGAGACAGAAAACACGTGATGGTATCAGAGTCACAAATTATCTTTCCCTTGATAGCATTCAAGGGGTCAATCAGCTTATTATAGCCAAGAAAGGATAGTTGCCTACTGTGGGTGCGGAATTCAGGATTCTCAGGACAGGGGTGAGTCCCCTATCCCTTTTATTAAAACATGTAAAACTGATTCTTACTTAATATGGGTAATATAGCATTTTCTGGGGTGGTTTAGACTTACTTTTGTATTCCCCTCCCTCTTTTCTCACAGCCAAGACAGACAGAATGACTAGCACAAAAGCCATATTTATGCATTGAGAGGAGAGAAACTAATATACTAACTTGCTACATTGTCCAACTCCCACCGCACATACAAAATTTCCAAGAATCCTTCACTCTCAGTTTGTAGTGAATTTCCAAATAGCATAAGACACTACAATACACATTTCTTTTTCTCCCTAACCTAGTGGACTCAGGCTGAAATCTAGCAGGTCTTTAGTGGGAGAAATGATTAATAGTAAGAATGACAGCCTTGAGGGACTGATCTACTATCTCTGAGACAACAATAATCTAACTTTACAGAACAAACAGCACCACTAGACTGGGACTTGAGCCACCTTACTGCATCCTGAAGAAACAGAGGAACCAAAAGAACAGCTTTAGTATCATAGTCAGGAAACATGCCAGTTAGACAATGGTTGGAGTGCACTTGGCAGTCTTCAGGGAAACACCAGCTGAATCCAATATGTTCATTACACAATGCAAGCTAAGTCTGAGTGTGTGGAAAGCCAGCTGAAGCAAATGTAGTTGGAAAGCAGTAATTTAAAAAATCAGGAAATTTAGTAAATATAGTTAGAAATCAGTAATAAAAATCAGCCTGGGAACTTGAGAATTTCTTTGGATATGTGGATCAAATAAGAAAGACTGGAAATATATAGATTGATGGTACTCCAAGTGTGGTCCCTAGAGCAGCAGCATCAGTCTGGGAACTTGTTAGAAATGCAAATTTTTGACCTTGCCTCAGTCTTACCTCAGTCTTACTGAATTAGAAACCTGAGGGACTGGGCTCAGAAAGTTGTGCTTTAATAAGTGCACTAGGTGATTCTGAGAACCACTGACACAGAAGACTGGCTTTTAAGAGGCATATTATATTCTCTATGTGTAGATAGAAGAAACAAAAATGTTAAGGTAAATGTACTATGAGCATATCCCCTAGAGCTGTGTTTTTCAAGATTCAGGTCATGATACATTATAAGGTTATGAAATACATCTGAGCCATTGATCAGCATTTAGAAACTCAAGTAGATTAGAAAATATCTATTATATTTAGGCTATTTTCTCCTCAAAATCATTTTTTTTTTCAGTCAGTCATCTGCCTTTGTGTTTATCTAGTTGAGATGTAAAATTATTTATTACCTTGGATAGACATTTTTAAAAGTTGCAAAAGCCATGTCTCTAAGGCAGTGATTCTTAAACTTTAATGTATGCAAGAAGTACTTGGGTATATGAAAGATAAATTTCCAGTCCCCAGAGCTTTTGGCACAATGAACCTCAGATGGGACCCAAGAGTCTACATTGTAACAAGCACTATAGGTGATTCTGATTCAGGTGGTTTGTAGATCCACATGTTTTTAGGGTAAAGATTGTAACTGATATTAATGACAAAATTTAACAAGTTAGATTAAATATTTTTGAGCCCAAATTACACGCTAGACCAAAGGTTACAGAATTTACAGTGTTGAATTGGGTATAAGTCTTTCTCTCAATGTACATTACACATTTATCTTATTTATTTTTATTTTTCTAATATTTAATTTTAAAAATGTGGGGTACAATTCAGGGTTAAGTTTACAAATGTTTATTATGCAGGTACCCTTGTTGATGAGGTGTACCCCCACGCCTCCCCTGCAGAATCCCACTACTGCCAATCCCACCTCCCCCACACCCTCCCCTGGCAACTTCCTACTACTGACAATCCTTTTTTATAGTATTGCAATAATTGTTCAATATGAGTGAGAACATGTGATACTCAGTTCTTTGTTTCTGTGATAGACTCTAAGTCCATTCAAGTTGCTGTGAAGTTCATAATTTTGTCCTTCTTTATGGTTGCATAATATTCCATCATGTATATGTATCACATTTTTTATCCAGTCCTCTTTTGATGGACAGCACGGTTGGTTCCATGTTTTTGCTATTGTGAACAATGCTGCAATAGATATACTACATGAAACATTTAAAGAAGCAGTCTTTAAATTGGGTCTGTCTGATTTGGAAAGTCTAGAAAAGAGACTTTAAACTATCCCTGGAGATTTTATTTGCCATTTATGATCTACTTAATAAGACAAAAGTCATATTGGGCAATCAGTCTTTGCTAGCACATATTTTGGCTTTGTGACTAGTAGAAAGAGGTACTACTCTGGGCCAATGAATTAGGAAGACACGCCTAACATCTGGGAAAAGGTGCCCCTTCCTCCACACTGATGTAGCTTCTGGCCAGTGCCATGACTTTGTGTTACAGATGGCAACAAGGGCCACAAATTATTGTACCCTATCCCTAGTCTTTGGTACTGCCTTCCCACACTAAGTCTGGACTTCCTTCAGATTTTATTTGGCCAGTAGGATCTCCACAAACATGATGTAAACAGATTTGAAAAAGGTTTATACATTAGGGTTTGTCCTCTTGCTGCTCTCAATAACCTTGTTACCATGCAAACTAGCTCAGGTTAGCCAGAAGGATGATGAGAAACTATAAGCAGAGGAGCCCCTGTTCTTCAAGTCATCCCAACTGAAGTCATCCTAAAAAGAGCTGGCTCCAGCCCATCAGCCAACTGTATCTGTAAAAGTAGGCCAGCCAAGATCAGCTGAGCCCACTGAGACCAGAAGGGTCACCCAGCTTAGCCCAACTCAGATTGCCAATCTATAAAACTCATGAGAAAAAATAATGGTCATTGTTTCAAGTCACTATATTTTGAGGTGTTTGGGTAGTTAGTGATAATAAGACATAACCAGTGAGCTCTGGTTAGAATTCACCTCCTACTCAAGTCCCTTCAGCCCAAAAGGACAAAATATACATTATTACACAAGGCAGATGGAGGTGAAAAATATCTCAAGACAGACTTAATTGTAGCAGCTGAAGTGGACCCAACAATAAATCTCCCCTGGGTAGAGTGGTTGGATTTTGATGATCTGATCATACATAAGAGACTGAAATTATTTGAGAAATGCTTGGTGAGTTGAGAAATCGGATGGTTTAATGATAAGATCAGACCTAGTCAATACATAATGGATTGTACAGCATGATAAATATTCCAGACTGACTGTTGTAATCAAGGTAGTCATTGTACACACATATAGCCTCTTAGGCCTAAGGATTCCTTAATAAATTAAGGCAATCATGCCTATTGAGACAGGGCACCCTATTGTATTACTACTTTCCTATTTTATTATCAATCTGGATCCCTGTGCAAAATCACTTTGAAAGTGTGCTCTTATTTAATAGGGTAGTAGGAAACATCCAGACAAGCTTGTGTCAATTTCCCCCCACTTTCCACTCTGTATCGCTATCAAATATAAGGAAAAACTGGAATCTCTCTTCCACATTTTTCTTCAATTTGGAAATGTTTCTTTTTCCTTTTAAAATCTGAAAGTTTCCTTCCATATCAATAAATACCTGCATTCATCACAGAAAAAAAGAAAGATCACATCCCTGCATAGTCCCCTGTGTACAGAAATGAAGCCTAAACAGACTGGTTTATCATTCCAAAGTGGGAGCCAACAATTGTTAAATGAAAGATGAGCTGGGATCGTAGAAAATGACAAGACACACAGATGCCCACAGCACAAGGGCAGCGCCTTATATACTTACTGGGGAAGGGGAAAACCTGGAGCAACATGGCAAGCAATGCCAGTGTTCTCTAACAGGTTCCATGGATAGGCCGTAGATGGCATGTAAAACCTCTAAATTAAGTGCTATAATTCATGTGTACAAATATATGTGCTTTTGTCTGTGGAGAGGGTTCAGTTGTTATCATCAGATTGCTAAAAGGATCTTTGTCCTCACTACCGTCTCCAAAATGCTAAGAACCACTACACTAATGGAATCTTAACTTGTAAGCATCTCAATTTATTAGAGGATGACTTGGTTTTCTCTTTGAAACACATCCTGATTATCCTTTGCACAAAAGTATTTTGCACTCCATATGTAATATAAATCATTTCTTTCCCTTGACTTTATAATGAAATTAAATGCGTGTTCCCATTGGGAAGGAAAAAAAAAATCCTCCAACTGTTCCTTTGAAAATCTTGGCAAGAAAGGGTCAAACTAAAAAGGGAAATTCCCCCCCATCTCCTCTCCAATTTCCTTACAGCCTCCTTTTTAATTTTTATTTTTTGTAGTCCATTAACTTCTTTTTTTATCTATCAAAAATTTTATTGAGATAGTTTAGCATAGCAGCTAAGTGCCTGAATTTTGAGTTAGACCTAGAATCCAATTCTAGGCCCACTATTTTAGCTGTGAACTTTGGGAAAAGTTATCTAACATCTCTAAACTGTTAACTTCTCAGAACATTTTTTGTCTGACTTTTAGATAACCCTGAAGCTCTTTACCTCTCTCCATGGTCCAAAGGACTTACTCTGGGATTTCCTGGTTCACTTCAGCTGCCAGACTCTGTTTTCTGTCTTCTTGTATGTGAGTGTTTATCAGAGTTGAGATACTCAGCATATTAGCTTTCCTATCAACTAACATACATAGGGTATACCTGGTCTGAAGGTCCTCAAGTTTTAGATGTGATGGGATGGAGAGTGAATCAGTCTCCGTCTTCATCTAAATCTCTGTGAGTTCAGAATGATGCCTACTTGTCTCATTTGACCAAACACACCTAGCAATCCTTCATAAAATATATAAAATTGTGAAAGGTTTATCCATCCTGCCATTCCCAATGACCTTGGAAAGAAGCTGGAAACTTGAGATGATGAAAGTCTTCATGAATGTCCTTCAGCTACAGACTGGCCAGTCAAGTAACTTTAGCTAATGGGAGGCAATGTTCTATCAGTAAATGTGATTGCAGAGGCCAAAACTGATTTAGGAGCCTAGGCAACCTGTTTTAACAGTGAAGTGGATCTGGTCCCCAAACAGGAAACCTCAGATTGAGATAGGACCTGCTCACTCTTGAGAGGGCTAGATGAAAGAGGTACTTATTTATTGGCTTCCATTTTTTCTCCATTTTAAAAGCAGCAGAATTATATCACAAAAAAATCAGACTAGAGAATAAAGAAAAAAAAAGAACACTTAACTCCACTCCTAGTCTACCATTATCACACAACCAAAATTAAGATGTTGTTGTGTTTTAATCACACGGTTAAATCTATTATTTCTTTGTGTATGTATATAATCCAGTTATCTCAACTTTTTTATTTGTTCTCAGATGATCCCGTTCTGGAGACTTCTATAGTAGTTCACGATTCTCCTACAGAATTTCAAATTAGCTAAAAACACATGACAAAACATCTTCTTGTAAACCAAATTAGACTATGGAATAAAATTGACTGGGGTAACTCACTTATTAGCTACGCAATTTGGGCCATCTATATGTGTCAGTTTTTCCTCTAGAAAATGAAGACACTAATGATCACTAGCCACATGCATTGTTAAAGTGTTTAATAAAACAATCTTTTTAAGCACATAGCAGAGTACCAGTTCCATAAATACTGGCTGTAAGTAGTAATAGCCTACTCCAGCATTTGTTGCTTTATGTTTCCCATATACTGTTTATTGAAGCACAGATCCTTTGAGTCAAAGAGAAGAAAGAAGACTGCAATCGCATTGTGATCTGTAGTTGTCACAGCTAGTCCTAAAATGAGAACAGAGTCCCTCTATTACGCTCTCAGCCTTATGTTTGTTCAAGATATCAGTTGAAGGTGCCCTTGTGAGTGTGCTCAGCACTGCTATGGTTTTCTATCACCATCAATCAGGGAAACACATGTTAATTAAGTGCTTTACTCTTTTGCACATGATTTATTAGGTCTCTTCTCATTAATATGTTTGATCAAAAAGAAAAGTAATTAAGTAGGGAATAGTGGCAGCAACACACACTTGGCATCAATTATTAAAAATAAAAGTTCTTAGGATGACAGCCTGATCATTTGTCCTTAAGCCATTTGGGGGTCTCAACTGATGGCAAACCATCTGAACTATTACGATCTCTAATTCTTAGATTTGCCATTTTTTTGAAAAGCGCTAAAGGGAAATATAATTTGATATTTACAATCAAAATACCAGCAGCTGGCAAAGAAAGACTGGAATTGCACAACCTCCTCTTTATCCCTTAATCATAGAAAGTCAATAAAACGCCTCTCCAGTCAAAAACCTGTGATTTGTCCTTTAAATATCAGCAATATGACTTTGTAATATAGGCTTCTCAGAAAAAGATGACTACACAATTTTAAGGGGGGAAACCTATTTTAAAAGAAAAACAACAACATTATTTTTCCTTGAATAACTTGTTTTTCTAGTGGAAGCGTTCATAACAAGCTGGAAGGCAACTCCAGAGGTCATTTTGTGTAACCCTCATTTTTCTAGGTAAGGTTATAAACAAAGCCTCCTAGGATTTGCTCTAGTCTTTTCAATAAAAGCACCCAACATGAAGACTATTATTCAGATATTACAATTAATTCTGCTATTCTAATAAACCAATAAAATGAAGGTTACCATCTTTACCCTCAGAGATATTAAGATGCTGTTGGTATTTGACATCTTAAAGCCAATGAGTTTTAATTCCTAGAGTCAAATTAAAGACAGTTATCATAAATTATGTTTGAAACAAGGTAAAATATAGATATATGATAAATTGAATGACATTGTCAAGGAATATTCAGATACAATACAAATTCAAACTTAAAATATTGTAATAAGAATAATATATCTGACCATAATGATGAAACTAATTTTTCTACCTTGCAATTTATTACTATCGCATTTTGAGGATTTTTTTTTAATCTTCACTCTTCTACCTTGTATTAGAAAAATTTTGGCCGGGCTCGGTGGCTCAGCCTGTAATCCCGCGCCTTGGGAGGCTGAGGTGAGTGGATTGCCTGAGCCCACAGGTTCGAGACCTGG
>NW_007255040.1:0-18251 GCF_000164805.1 Carlito syrichta | reverse complement strand
AAAAAAAAAAAAAAAAAATTAGCCAGGCGTGGTAGCGCGTGCCTGTAGTTCCAGCTACTTGGAAGGCTGACGCTGAAGGATCACTGGAGCCCAGCAGGTCGAGGCTGCGGCCACTGCACTCCAGTCTGGGTGACAGAGTGAGACTCTAACTCAAAAAAAAAAAAAAAAAGGACAAATTTTTCATGTGAAAGCCGTTGTAAAAACAACATGGGCCAAGTGTGAATGTGGCATGGACATATCCAAACTAGAACATGAGACTTGCTGAATAGGCAATTTAAAAATTGGACTTAAGGATAAAAATGATAAAGTTAATTTAGGAAACACTTTGATTTCTGAAAGGATCTCTATGAAGATATCAATTATTGTGATTCTCTTAATAATTGTACACTCTTTTGGTCTTCTCTAATTCTCAAATCAAATTACACAATAAAAATACATTGACTTTGAAATTACATCAAAACAGATTTTGTCAAATTAGAATAGTAATAAATTAAAAATAATATTAGTCTTATTTTTTAAATGACAAATTACAAACAATGTTAGTTTTGTTTTTGTAAGTTTTTTATGTAGGTAGATTTTTGTATATTCCTGATTTAAATTTGGTAGTAGGATAATATTATACTAAAACTGGAAGTAATCTTAAAAAATTAACATTTAAAAAAATAAATTCCATAGAACCTCAATCCTGTGAGACAGTCCTTGTTAAATTAAAAAATTAAGGAGTCCCACATCTACATGTTTGGGAAACACTGCTCTCCATAGTCAGAGGCTCCACCAAAAGGACCCAAGAAGTTTGCCACCAATGAATCCTGTTTACATCTATTTAGCCCAATATCTGCTTACCTCATTTGACAACAGACAACATTTTTCCAGATAATTCTAATTAACATTCTGACACACTTAGAAAAATGCTAATCTAGACTAATCCTTTAAAGAACGAAACTTAAGAGAGCTGTTGCCCAAGACTCAACAGCTAGTTAAGAATAGCTTTGGCATTGGAACTCATATTCTGACTCCCTGCCTAGTACTCATTTTTGTTATACCCAAATAGTCAACATTTTTTAAAAAGATGAAGAGGTGTCAATTTTTCTTTTTACATCCATCTAAGAGTCTTTTCCTCACCTCAAGGAAACAAAGCAGGGAAGATTTCTTCTGACACCTTCTAAGATTCAAGAACATTGATGTACCCTCATGCCTTAGAACACTTGGATAATTATGAACAGACTTGAATAGTTCATCATTTGATCCACTTAAGAAGGAAAATTTTGCCTCATCATTTGCTATTACATTTTTGCTCATTTGAAATTACTCCTCCCTCCAATAACCTTGAGGTGAAATACTTTTTTGGGGGGGTCTTCATACACTAAGGCCTCTTGAAAGCCATTTATTTCACACTTCAGGAGTTTTTTCTCATTACCTGAGGAACTATGAGAGAGTATAAAATCTCGATTTATCAGGGAATTGAAATGGAATGTGTTTTCAGAGCTTTTGCTGCTATACCCACTAGTTTTATTTTCTTATTGTACACAGTTTGTCATCAGACATGCAGGCCTGTAATACCACTCTACTTTTAATTTGGAGAGTTGTGCCAGAATTTTGGAGGGTTTTTTTTTTTTACTAAACTATTTGTTGTTTATTACCAATTAGATACTCTTTGAAAATTCAGACCTTTCCATATTTCCTTCATTGTTTTGTCACCTTTTTAAAAACATTTTTTTGTCACCTTTTTAAAAACATTCCTCCCTTTAAAAAATATTCTAAGATATTTAGAGAATAGTTAGCACTTTGGTGTGGCAATATAGCCCAACTCCTCATGAAAAGGTCTGTGGTCATCACTTTGAGAGTTTAGAAATGCAGAATCTCAGGTGTTATCCAGTACTACTGAGTCAGACTCCACATTTTAACAACAATCTTCATAGGATTTGTGTGCACCTTAAACTTAGAAAAACATTAGTCTAGGGTATGTTACAAAGTCTAGCGTATTTTAATTTGTGAGGCAGAAACTAGGATTACATGACTATGCTAACTCCTTCTGAACTCAAGCATCTGTTTTTTGTTCTAAAATATGCACCAAAGCATATTAGGTGTGTGAGATTTTAATTTTATGAAATAGAAACAAACCTGGAGACATCAAATTATAGCCCATGCAACGAATTTAGTTAATTTGACAATGATATCAAATAAGATAACAGGCAGCATTCTTTCCCTCCAGGAACTTACAACTGAAGCTGGGCAGTACAGTCTGCAACAGCCAGAGTTCTAGAGGGGCGTGGATTGAATAAATACAACCCTTTCATTTCTCCATGTGGAACCATCCTGGGTGAGGTATTAGCATGCACAGCAAAGATGTAATAAGTCCCTGGCTTTAGTCTATCCTGGCATTTCTACTCTGTGATTTCCTTGCAGCTATCTTCTTGGGACTAATGGGGAAAAGGGAATCAAGTCTTTAACACTTTCTTGATTTAAACAGAAAAAAAGTGTGGTTTTCCTCAGGATACTAAGAGGTGGTATGTGTGACTATGTACTAATCTTATTTGATAAGGCCACAATTGATTTCTTTTTTCCATGCAGTTTGAAGTGCTATATCTTAACAGTTGCTTTCTCTAAGGAGCTTTACACAAGCAGCTCATTACACCACAAAAAATTCCCTGTGAGCAAAAGAGATCAATATTTATTATGCTCAATCTTAGAGTCGATGGAGACAGTGCACAAAGAGAGCTAAATGTACAGAGTTGAATTTCAGGCTACTAGCGCTTAGCTAAATACTCTATGTAGTGGTGTCTCCAGACTCCCGTTTATAGAATTAAGAAAAGCTAACTTATTAGTTTTATTAGGTTTAGTATTAAACTGTCCTAATCATCCTCTCAGTTTATCATAGGAAGGTGGATGGATTCCAAGAAGCCATGAAGACGTATCCCAGTCAATACAAATTTCAGAAGTAAACAACTATGTTTCTAAGCTGTTGGTTCCATGCATGCTGATAGCTTTGTTATTACTTGTTAACTTTTACCTGCTCATCTGTGGTCAGTGGACACTAATGTACCCTCAAGTTTTCACTTAGTGTGAGGAGTCCAGATTTTCCTGCTGATGGGATATGCATTAGTTAATAAAAGGTCACAATCCAGGATTAAATACCCCAAATCAGAAGAGAAGCAAATTTAGGTTAGAAGTTAAATGTAGGTCATGTGGCATGGAATAAAATTTAGAAAACAAAGTCTAGGATAAAACAATAAACATTGATATATTTTTCAAGAATGCGTTATTGAGCCCATTTTTATTTGAAACCCATGGGTGTACATGCAACTGAAATTGTCCACGAGTCTATTAGGGCTGAACACAATTATGGTAAGTTAAAATGGAGAATGTGACACCTCTTCCATAGAGCATATTTATTTTTTGCCAGCAGCCTCCAAAGTCTTATCTAAAGAAGTGGTGATATTCCTAGCTATTGTGATCAAGAGGTGATACAGACTTCAGAGCAAGAGACTTTTAGTTTTTTTCAGTACATGCCAGCCAGACAACTACTAATTCTGACTATGTTTAGAGGAAGCCTTTCTGAAAGTAGAGAACACTCAAGAAAGACTCAATTTTTCTCACACCTAGGACAGGATATCAGTCTTCCTAAGTCCAAATATTTTCTTTGATACAATAGATAGCAGAAAAAAGATAAGTATTTTCAAATTATGCTTTGCCCAAGGCATTCAAAAACATGAAAGAAAAATTCACAGTTACATGCCAATAGTTTCAACATAGTACTGAAAGTTCTAGCCAGAGCAATTAGGCAAGAGAAATAAATAAAGGGCATTCAAATTGAAAAAGAAGGAGTCAAATTGTCTCAGCAGACGACATAATCTTATATATAAAAACTTAAGGGCTCAGCCGGGCTCGGTGGCTCAGTCTGTAATCCCATGCTTTTGGGAGGCTGAGGTGAGTGGATTGCCTGAGCCCGCGGGTTCAAGACCCGCCTGGTCAGCGAGACCTCATCTCTACAATAAAAATCAAAAAATCAGCCGGGCGTGGTAGCGCGTGCCTCTAATTCCGGCTACTCGGAAGGCTGAGGCGGAAGGATCGCCGGAGCCCAGCAGGTTGAGGCTGCGGTGGCCAGGAGCAACCACTGCACTCCAGTCTGGGCAACAGAGTGAGACTCCAACTCAAAAAAAAAAAAAAAACAAAAACAAAAACAAACAAACAAAAAAAACTTAAGGGCTCTATAAAAAAACTCTTAGAACTGAAAATTGAGTAAAGTTGCAGGGTACAAAATCAACATACAAAAATCAGTAACATTACCATACATGAACAATGAACTAGTTGAAATGAAATCAAGAAGGCAATCCCATTTGTAATAGCTACAAAAATAAAATACCTAGTAATAAATTTAATCAAGGGGGTGAAAGATCTCTATAATGAAAACTACAAAACATTGATTAAAAAAAATGAAAAGAGATACAAATAGACATTCATGCTCATGGAATATAGGAAGTAACACTATAAAAAATGACTATACTTTTTGAAGCAATTTGCAGATTCTATACAGATCAATTCTTCATAATTAATGACCTTCACAAAATGGACAAAAATCCTAAAATCTCTATAGAACCACAAAAGACCCCAAATATCCAAAGCAATCCTGACCAAAAAGAACAAGGCTGAAGGTATTGCACTGCCAGGCTTCAAAATACACTACAAAGCTATAGTAACTAAAACGGCATGGTACTGACACAAAAACAGACACATAGACCAATGGAACATAAAAGAGAACCCTGAAATTAACCCATCTACCTCCAGCCAACTGATTTTTTTACAAAGGCAACAAGAACATTCATTGGGGGAAAGGACAGTCACTTAAATAAATGGTGTTGGGAAAACTGGATATTCATATGCAAAAGAATGAGACTAGACACACAATATGGAATCAATCCCAGTGTCTAACAACAGATGAATTAATAAAGAAAATATGGTGCATATATAATGGAATACTATTCAGTTGTAGAAAAAAATCCAAAATTTTGTCATTCATAGCAACATGGATGGAACTGGAGAACATTATGCTAAATGAAATAAGTCAAAAACAGAAAGTTAAACACCACATATTCTCACTCATATGCAGAAATTTTAAAAAGCTGATCTCACAGAAGTAAAAGAAAAGGGGTGGGAGAAGAGAGGAATAGGAACAGATTTGTTAATGGATGTAAAATAATAGCTAGATAGGAGAAATAGGTTCTAGTCAATAGATCTGTAAAATGACTATAATTAACAATAATATATAATTTCAAATACCTTGGAAGAGGATATCGAATGTTCCCAACACAAAGAAATGATAAATGTTTGTGATTATGGACATGTTAGTTACCCTGATCTTATTACTATATATTGCATGTATTAAACATCACTATGTACTGCATACATATGGAAATTTGTCAATTAAAAGTTAAATATAATAAAGAAGAGAAAAATTATTAAATCTGACCCAAGTAGAGTTAAAAAAAACTAAATAGGCCATAAAATAAAATTTAAAAATTCTCAAGATTCTCCCTTTTATTCACAATAGCCATTATGACCAGAGAGTTATTTGGTTAGAGTTATATATCTTTGAGAAAAATATTATATATATATTCTATTTAATCCATTCAAAAGCTAAGAAAAAGATAAAAGTCCAAATTTATGTCTAGGAGACTAACTTAACTCTGACACGTAAATCATAAGAACAAAACCACCCCAAAAGAGAATGGTTGGCCAATCTTACTTATAAATACAACTCAAACATTAGTAAATTGAATATTAAAGTGCATTTTAAAGGAATGTACACCATATATAAGAAATACAGGAATCATTCAATGTCAGTAAACAATTTACATAATTAAAGAGTACAAGCCATATGATCATCTGAATAGATTTATGTGCTAAAATTAAACACAAAATTTATGATAAAATTATTAGCAAGCAGTTAATAGAAATGTATGCCTTAACTTGAGCAAGTATATTTATCAGGAACCAAAAACAAACTTCTTACCAAGTAGTAAAACACAGACATTCCATTAAAAACAGGATCAAGACAGTGATTCCTACCACCAAACTATTTTTCAATATCTTTTGGAACAGGAAGAGACACTAATTCATTTATCAAAATTGTTATTAAAAAGTAATGCTACTTTTAGTCAAATAAGCTGATTTTTTAACCCTAATTAATTAGATAATTTCTTAAATTACCATACTGCTCACTAACTAAAGAGAAATTGTCTTTCACCATGTATAGACAAAAATATCATTATCCTATGTGATTTTCTGGATGTTTTTCTGAATTCATGCTGACACTCTGATTCTACATTGGCTTGACATAAGACTATAGACTATAATTATCTTCTATGTGTCAAATAAATCAAACAGAAGAGGGTTGAAAGACCTAAACTTATCTTCTCCTATTGCTTTCTACCTTCCATAGTTTCAGAAATAACAATATCCTTCCATTTTACAAAGCAGGTTTTATAACTTTGTTTCACCATTCTCTGAATTCTCATTAGTACAAGAGGTACCATAGTGGCTGATTTAGAAGCCAAGCTATTAGCACCACTAAAGGTATATTTCTAACTGAAACAAATGAAAAGGAAAACAAACACATTAGGCTAAATATTTACATGTGTAATTTCCATAGAGTTCTAATTTAAAATATATTAATTAGGAATGTTGAATAAGCAAAACTTGGAATGAAAGAGATATTTTGAAAACTTCAGTTTTCTTTAAATATCACTCTTTTACATTTATAGTCTGTGATGAGGTTAATTTTTATACAGTTTTTTCTTTGAGTCTATAAATCGTAGTATATTGGAGATAAGTTACAACCTAATAAAAGATAAATTTATTTCAAGTACTGTATGTGTATTGATGGCCACAGATAATTTTTTCTTAGCCTAGTGTAGCATGTGTAGTTAGGAGGGACAGTGGTATTTGCAAACAAAAATGATAAAATGGGCAGGAATCACCATAATTTTTATATCTACTGACATTGGGAAATTATCAATAAGATTGAACATACTTTTTTTTTTTACCCTGAGGCCTTATACTTTATTGGAGAAAAGAAGACAAGAATTACAATGGACTTGAGCATAAAAAAGATAAGGTATAATCTACTGAAAAGTTGTGCAAACCAAACCACTACTATTCTCAAAGTATGTGGATCTGAATTCGTTTTTTTAACTTTTTATTTTGAGATAATTGTAGATTCCCATGCAGTTGTAAGACATAACAAAACAGAAATCTTGTGTCCATTTTGCTCAGTTTTACTCATAATAACATTTTGCAAACTATAGTACAATATCACAACCAGACTATTGACATTGCTACAATACACTGAATTTATTTAGATTTCCCTAGTTTTACTTGAACTCATTTTTGCGTGTATGAGTGTCTCTATGTGTGTTTAGTTCTATGCAAAGTTTACCACATGATTAGGGATTTGTATCCATCACCACAATCAAGACCTACCATCCTCCTATTCCTCTCCTCATTCTCCTAGCCTCCTAACACCTGGCAACCACTCATTTGTTCTTCTTCCCTATGATTTTGTGCTTAAAATGAAGTCATACAATAAGTAACCTTTTGAGATTGACTTTTTTCACTCAGTGCAATTCTTAGGAGATTTAACCAAGTTGTTGTGTGTATCAATAGTCTATTTTTTCCATAGCTAACATTCCATGGTGTGGTTGTACCGTAATTTATTTAACTACTGACCTATTGAAGGAAATCTGTATTGTTTCCAGTTTGGAGTTATTATGAATAAGCTGTTTTGAATATTTGTGCACAGATTTTTGAGAAAACACAAATTTCTATTTCCCTAAGATAAATAAATGCCCAAGAGTCAATTGCTGGGTCATATGATCATTGTAGGTTTAGTTTGATGAGAAACTACCAAACCGTTTTCCTGAAGATCTATTACCATTTTATATTCTCACCAGCAGAAAGGGTCTGGAGTAGGATCTGAGGATATGGATCTCTAATAGGTTTTCAGGCGACAGTGATACTGGTGGCCATCAGTGGTGTGTCACTTTTTTTAAGCCAATTCAATAGGTTTCAAGTGTTGAATTCAAGGTTCTCAACCTCAGCACTATTAACATTTGAACTAACTTATTCTTTGGTGTTGGGAAGAGGGCTGTCCTATGACTGAAGGCTGTTTGACCACACCCCTGACCTCTACCTACTTGATGCCTGTAGCACACACCATTCTTCACCCTCTACTCCCTCCACCTTTGTGGCAACAAAAAATGTACTCAGACATTGCTAAATGTCCCCAAGAGGCAAAATCTTTCCTGCATGAGAATTTCTGTAATTCATTATGACATTCTAAATTTAAATTAAACAAATCACTAATGCTCATTTATTTACTTTGAGCCTTTTTTCCCTTTTTGGGGAAATTAAAAATTCTTTTAATTTTTTTTTTTTTTTTTTTTTTTTTTTTTTTTTTTTTTTTTTTGTGAGTTGGAGTCTCACTCTGTCACCCAGACTGGAGTGAAGTGGCCGCTCCCGGCCACTGCAGCCTCGCCTGCTGGGCTCCGGCGATCCTTCCGCCTCAGCCTTCCAAGTAGCCGGAATTACAGGTGCGCGCTACCACGCCCGGCTGATTTTTTGATTTATTGTAGAGATGAGGTCTCGCTGCCCAGGCGGGTCTCGAACCCGCGGGCTCAGGCAATCCACTCACCTCAGCCTCCCAAAGGCGCGGGATTACAGGCTGAGCCACCGAGCCCGGCTAAAATTTCTTTTATTTTTAACATCCCATTCTCTTCCTCTTTTCTGACCAAACCCTTCAACTTACTACCAAGATCCATAAGATTATAAAACTGGTATGATAGTCATCTAGTGAGTCTACTGGACAAGGACTGAAGTGAAATGCCTTACATATGATCAGGATCTGAACTCTCAAACTGTCTCCATCAGCTAGGAATGTGCCTGTTCCCACTTGTTTGTTAGGTGCTATTCTAGAAAAAATTTCAGAATATTTATGAAACAGGAAAAAAGAATAAAACCTGGACAATCGACTTTTTAAACAGGGCTGAGGCAGATTAGAAAGAACCCAGGTAAAACAGATAATTCTGCAAATTGAGGAAAAACTATAATTTCATCACTATACCTGAAGAGTCTTACAGCTAAGCACAGAACTCTGCATATAACTTCGAGTATATGGCAAACACGAATCCCCTCACTTCTTTATCTATTAAAATGCTTCTCATCTTCCAAAGCTCTGATCAACTGCCATCTCTTCTGCAATACCTTCTCCAATTCACCTAGCTGGAGCAAAATAATCCTTCTCCTGGATTCCTCCAACATTTATCTCCATCTTGATCATTACTAGGACTCATATAATTCTGTCCATGCTTTCATTATGTGTGTATCTGTTTCTATCCTGAGATGGCTAACTTCTTGAATTTTATTTAGCAGTGATTTAAAGACCACGGCAAGAATATATGTGCAGGGGGAGAGTAGAAGCCTGCTACGGAAGGCTATTGGGAGAAGGACTTGTATACTGGGACCAAATTTGCTGCAACAAATCTAGATCTCTTCCATGAGGGTGGGCTCTGGACCTTTTTAAAATAACTTTAAACAAATATTTAGTGGAACATTCATGTTTATCTTTATATTTCTGAAATGCCTTGCACATAGTAGGTGGAGGACTCTCACTGAATTTAAAAATGGGTGAATGAACTTAATATCCTTGCAGTCCATGCATGTTCTTTACATAGAACAGTTTCCCAATACAATTTTGCTGGTTTTGTTGTTACTGTTGTTTGGTAATAATGTCATATATAACATCCTTCTCAATCTGGTGCTAAACATACAGAGGATGAGGGAATGTTCAGGGAAATGAATAATCAGCTTTGAGAAGATAAAGGTCTAGAAAACTAACGTAAGCTGCAGACGGTGCCCTGTGCTAGTAGGTAGGTAGGTGGAGGATGTGGTGGGAGAGGATAGATATTCACACACCTCATAGACTCTGCAGCAGTTAGACTTCTAAGAATCTCCACCTCCTGGCATTCATGCCCATATATAACCTACTTTCGAGTGTGACCTGGACCACTATAGTGATTCGGTTTTTGCAGATGTATCCTCTGGATAACTTCCAATAAAAGAGATTACTGGGGGAAAGAAAAAGCCAAATACAGCAAAAATGACAGATGCTACTTCCTTAATTAGGTAACAGAACGTTGTAACTTCCTTCCATCTTATTTGTACTCTCTCTTGCCTTTCCATGTGCTCAATCTGAAAAAACCAGCTTCAATGGAGAGGCCACACGGAGACACCTGAGAGCAGCCTCTAACCAAAAGCCAGTGAAAAACTGAATCTCTCAACTCAACATAGGCCCAACTACCTCATGAGTGAGCTAGGAAGCAAATCCTGTTAAACTTTGATATAACATTGGCCTTGTTAGAGACCCTGAGACAGTGAACCCAGTTAAGCCATGTGCGCATTCCTGACTCATTGAAACTGTAAGATAATAAATGCATATTGTTTTAAGGCACTAAATTTTGAAAGTGATTTATCATACAGTAACAAATAGTGATACAGATACAGATTCTGTTCTAAAATGCCAAGTAATTAATGTCTTTCGTAGAGCATCAAAGAAGTAGTGTGTGTGTCTGTGTGTGTGTCTGTGTGTGTGTGTGTGTGTGTGTGTGTGTGTGGGGGGGAGAGAGAGAGAGAGAGAGAGAGAGAGAGAGAGAGAGAGAGAGAGAATCAGGCAGTATTCCAAAAAGATTTCTGATCCCCCCAACAGGCATTGTCTTATTTCCTATTACCCAAGACTTGATGCTAATCTGATCCCCTAAAAAATAAACACCAAAAAGTTCCAGAATGAATTAGGGTTATCATTATTCAAACTTTCCAGACCTCATCGGGTCACCCCATTCACTATATTCACAACCAATTGACAGAGCTGATATTTGTAATAATTGTTGGTCTTGCCCTTTCTGACTCACATTTCTAATTCTACTCATATCTTTTGCATGCTTAAGTGAGACTCAAGAAGCATAAAGCTGTGCCCTGGCCATGGCTAGAGTCTAAAGTACTATAGTTATGCATAAACTCATCTACACACCAAGAATCATAGAAACATTCATTCACTTATCCATCCCATTATCAACAAATGTTTATTGACTGCCTACAATGAGCAATGGACTCTGCTAGGAACAGTAATGGAGAGATAGCCATGACTGTATTGTGATCATATTCCCTTTTAAATTTACAGTAACAATTACACTTCTTTCCTTCATCTTCACAGTGATTTCTTTTTAACGGTGTCTATGTAGCAAGTATTGTGATCTCTTTACCATTTGTGAAATGCTGTCAGTGAAAAAGCTAATTCTTAGAAAAAGACAAGAAATCTGGCATCGGCAGGTACTTTAACTAGGTTTTTCAAAAATAAAACACCAGCAATGGGTCATTTTGCTATTGCTGGCATGACATTTGGCTTGATATTTTAAACTTATGTCTGGCCATTTCCTAAGGGGTCACAGCGAAGGTTTAAGGGGCCTCTCTGCAAGGCCAAGACCAGCGTGTGTCTGACATGGATTCAGCTCTGCTTGCATAGTCAGCCTGTAGTACAATCTCAGTTCATAAAATCCCACATCTCTCAGGGTTTCCAGAGATCATAGGAAGTAAACAAAAGACAGACTACGCTCTGGAGACACATTGCTTACAACTGAAAAGCAATATATAAGTATCAAAATAAATACAGAAAAGGCAGTTTGGAAACCCATATGAGAAGACTTCATTTGCATTTTGCATATCTCTTGATCTAGCAACTCTACTTATAGGAATTTATCCGAAGGTATGTGTGTTGGGAGGTGGAAATCATAGGGCTTTGAAAATCTATGGCAACTTGGGCATTTGCTAAAATGATGTTTATGAGGAAAGAAATTGGAAATAGCCTAAATGTGCACTAAGAGGGGACTGGATAAATTAATTATTATACAATCACACAATGGACTATAATTCAGCTATTAAAATAATATTGTGGAAGAATAATTAAGAACTAGCAAAATATTGATGATCAGTATATATTATAAAGTAAAAGGCAGGTTAAAAAACATGCACAATATTTTTATGTTTTTGTTAAAAATACATGTATATATGCACACATATATATATCTATAAAAGAGACTTCAATTGTGGTTTTCTCCAAATATTGAGTTTATTGATAATTTAAATGTTATTTTTATTTATCTATATAATCTATATTTTCCATAATGAGCATATATTTTTGATATTAGGGATAGTTTCATTTAAAAAAATTTCTATTTAACTATTGTTCAGCTTTCTATAATGAACATATATTGTTTAGGAAACATTAAATTACTATTTTTAAAAAGGGATAAATTAACTGAAAATGTGCATTAAAGAAATTCTTAACCAAATCTTGAGGTTTTAGGTATACAAAAAGGGAATATATGTAACCGAGCACCTTCAATTTTGCCTTCTTCTCAGCAACTTAGCTGACACTCAAAGTCATTAGAAAGAATTTAAAGCATTACTGTCACATAACCATCCTAGATCTTGTGATATTCTGAAACTGGGACTTTCTTTTTGCCAATGAATGAAACAAAAGTAACTTGTCTTTAGGCTGGAGGAGAAGAAGAAAATGGTCTTGTTAGGAGGAAGGAGAGAACATATAAGGATAAACAGATGCCAACTGAGGAAGGCAAGTCTGTGTGGCTACTACTTAGAAAGGTCCTCAAAGGCATTTCCAACATGATCACATTTTCTGTTTAGGAGCAGTGAAATTTTTTTGCATTTTAAAAATTAGTCTTGACAAGCAACTTCAAATAAACTGAAGTGGTAGAAGATGTAAGTATGATAGGTGTAGAAATACTTGATGTCTTTTTAAGACCAAGCAGAATCTGAGATTTTTCAAGGCCACTGATTTATATTTTAAATAAAAATAATGCTTCACATTTCAGTAATTTGTCCCTCTAAAACTTTTTCCATTTCTTTTAGATATTTGAACTTATGGTTGTATGCCTCTGAGATTCTGTGGTTGTGTGTTATGCAGTAGTATTATGGTCATAGTTACTGATACACCAACTAAAAATATTTTCTGATACAAGGTGTACAATTTCCAAAATAGTTAACACTTAAAAATGAGTAGCTCATTATAATTATGTATTGTGTTACTATGTGATGCATGAGTTTTGACTGGAGAGGAGGAATGTAAAATTTGGTTGAAACGAAAATACCCAAACACTCAAAAGGAGTGATGAAGTTTCTGGACTTCTGGTGGTATCAAAGTGAGAGGAAAAGATAAAAAGAACAGAGAGTGAGACTAAAGCAAATATTCACATTCTTCACATATTTTTCCAGGACACGTCCAGCACTCAACTAAATGCTTGATTGGGGGAAAGGGATGAGAGTAAGTAGGATTTATTCTAGATTTTTAAAAACTTTAATCCTGCTGCTTCAGATATACTATATTCATAAATTGGAACGCTCAATATTGTAAAGATACCATTTCTCTCCAAATTGATCTATAAATTTGATGCAATCTCAGTCACTATAGAAATGTACAAACCAACTCTAAATTTTATATGGAAATTCAAATACCAGTATAGCCATGGAAACCTTAAAGCACCATGCTGAAGGGCATTACAAGATATCAAGACTTATTATATAGTTAAGACAATTAAGCTCATGTTGTATGGATGCAAGGATATACAAATAGACCCCCGAAACAAAATAGAGTCTAGAAACAGACCCTCTGATATACACTAACATTAATTCTGATAAAACTGACTCTGCAGTGTAACGGGGGAAATGGTGATCTTTTCAATAAATGGTCTTGGATTATTTAAATATCCAAATGGGGAAAAAAGAAAAAAAACAGTGAATTTTGGCCCCTTTCCTCACACCAACCACAAAAATCAGTTTCAGATAGATAGTAGATATAGATGCAGAAATAAAGGAAAGAAGAAAACGTAGGATACAAATTTTATTTTTAGGCAAAAGTTCATAAACAGGGCCATAAGTAAATAACAATTTGGACTATAATTCGAATCCTCCATTTCTAAAGTGATGCTACCAGTACCATTTCAGTGGGAGGAAGGGAGTACTTAACATTAACCAGAAGGTATTATTTATTCATTGATAAACACTAATATTTATTATTCCCACCTTAAACCTCATTTTATTTATTTTCCATTTTTGTTTTAGTTTCAGGGGTACACATACATGTTTGTTACATGGACATACTATGTGGTGGTGGGGATTAGGTATCAGATAGCCCATTTTCCAAATGGTGAACATTGTACTCAGTAGGTAATTTCTGAACCCTAACCCCCTTCCCACCTCTCTCCTTGTTGGTGCCCCTAGTGTCTGTTATTTCTATTTTTGTGCCATTTAGCTTCCACATACAAGTGAGAACATGTAGTATTTAGCTTTCTGTTTCAGAAGCAGTGCACTTAAGATGATGATTTTTAGCTCCATCTATGTTGCTGCAAAGGACATGATTTCCTTTTTTATTTTTATTTTTTTAGTAGCCTCATTTTAGGAAGAAGGACCAAAAAACCCCTGGAATTATCTTTTGGAGGGCAGGCCTCCTGTAGTACACTTGGAATATTCCTCCAGATTAAACAGTCAACCAAGTTTTTATCTGGAAGTTTTGAGAAGGTTGAGTCATGATTTACAGAAGAAACATCCCACGTTGTGGAAAACAGGTGACTGATTCTTCCACCACGACAACAGCACCTGCCCACACTGCACTGAGTGTTCAGCAGTTTTTGATCAAAAATGGCATGACCCCTATTCACCCAATCTCACCCCAAGTGACTTTTTTTGTTTGTTTCCCCAGATGAAGAATTTCCTTAAAGGGAAACGTTATGCCAATGTGCAAGAGGTGAAATAAACAATGGCAGAAGTACTAAAGGCATCAAAACTGACAAGCTCAAAAACTGTTTTGAGCAGTGGAGAAAGCGTCTCAATAGGTATATTGCATCAACAGAGAGTACTTTGAAGGTGACTGAAGTTTAAACATGTAAGAATAAATAAACAATTTTTTATAAATAAATTCTGAGGTTTTTTGTTAGTTCCCTTCTGCAAGATACCCTTTCTCTGATAGAAACAGTCAAATCTTCCCTTACTAGTGATATAAATAGTTAGTATAGAATGAATACGTTTACTTTCTAATATAGGCATTATTCACTGGTATTACAAATTAATTTTAAAGAGCAATTCTAAAGAAGTCTTTTTTTCTAATATTGTTTTCTCTAGTATTAGTCTGTTCACTACAGAGGCATCACAGAGCAAGGAGGTAATACTTTTTTATTCCCCAAACCACACCCCTTGAAGTATTGCATTAAAGGCCCCTATAAATAAGAAGTATCATAATATTAAATTATGATATTCTACAGGTTATTGACTAATTGATCAATGAGTGATTCCAAATCTCAAGTGTTAGGAGCCCTGCTAAATGGAGATCACTCTGGAATGGAAATAAAACATCTCATACGATGATCTGAGTCAAGGGAAAAGCTTAATCTTAAGATAAGCAATTCTCGATAGCATCCATCACATAAAATGAGGTGAATATATTCAATTCTAGGCATTTCAAGAGCTGAGAGGTTATATGAAAAGTAAGTCTTAAAATATTAACTCCCAAAGAAGCATGGAAATGAGCCAAGCAAAGGGCAGTCTGAGCAGTAGCCCTGGGTTCTTTTTTGCTCCGTGTTGTTCACAAACATGCAGGTAGCAGATCACACCTGAAGTGGCCTGGAAGCGCCCCAAAATGGCTACTCCTGAGTAAATGAATCTGTGATCTATTTTCCCCCCTGCAGATGTGTGTCAGGATGAATTTGTGCCCCAAAGGGAGGAATGAAAGCATCAGCACTGAAGTAAAGAGAGACGTCAGCATACCCCACAGAGAACCCTTCCTTTCTACAGACACACTTGCTGACATCACAGATTTTTCCTTGCTGATTCCAAAGGAGTCTGGCAGAATAAAAAAGTTCTAATTGCAACACACACACACACACACACACACACACACACACACACACACACACACACACACACTGGTGTTCTGCAGCCTATTGCATGGGGCTACTCTGGCTTGACAGTCCTGAGCTATCTGACTCAAAGCTGCCTATAAGAATCACTCGTCTCTTTGTAGAAGAAGGAGGCATAATGCAAGAAGAGAGAAAAATATATATACTATATATTATTATATATATATTCACATATATATTAGTGAAATATTGTCAAAAGGTCATTTTTCCTAATAACTTCTTCCCCCAAATTTAGCTGCTGTAGTGACAGATATCATAAAATAACTCCTCTGCTGTCCATCTGACTCACTCAGATGTTGGATTAAGTAAGTTAACCTCTTCTGGGTTTCTTTATACATGTAAAGTATTTGCTTTTAGCCTGCCTCAAGGTCTCCAGAAAATAAAGAATCTATAAACATTTTAAACTTGGCTGATTACCTTCTGTTCTGCCAGCTCACTGTATTATGCAATAGCATGCTAATACCTAAATGTACTTAACCTTGGTAAGGACTAATTGATTGACTTTAAAATGACTTCAACTTTTACTTTTAAAGTGCACAAGTACAAAATATTTGTGGCCATTACTGAGAGAGCTTTGATGATTTATTTCTGTAAAGCAGAACTAAAAGAATTTTCATTAACAGGTTTTTAATCTAAAAATGACTTTTTCTTTAATAAAAGAAAAAAATCAGCCATTCACATGAGATTTATACAAAACTGGCTACGTGTTAAATATTCTAAAATAGACTTACAGCATTCATAATATATTTAGACAATTTAGCACAAGTTAGTACACATCAACTCCTTTTTCCTTTAAGCATCTTCGACAATTCCCAAATGAACTCGCAAAAAGGGAGGAAGACAATTTGTCAGTTTTGAAATATTTTGTAACACAGATACCCTTGGAAAACAAAAACTGTATGAAGCTAACATGTTGATCTGTATGTCTAGAAGACAACTCTGCAATGAATTTAACAAAACACATTAAGATTCTGGCATTGCCAGTTATATGGAGACGTGAAAAAAAGGGCTTTTTTTGTTTTGTTTTGTTTTGTTTTGTTTTGTTTGATTGGTATAAGTTGTAGTGGTCATCAGGCTCTCAATCTCTCCTCCCCATCACTGTCTCCCTCCCTGCTTCTTCCCTTGATTAAATGAAGCTGGCCACACTCTGATGGGTCGTGTAGATTAATCCGGATATGTGCAGAATCCACCTGGCAAAACCAATAAAGGCAGCTTCCAAGAGTAGAAACAGAACAAAGACATGAATAATAGCATAGGGGGATTTACAAAGGACAAAAATATGGGCCGCCATTTGATAGTGACAGTAATTACTTAAGTAAATGTCAAAACACTTGAAAGAAACAAGAGGAAGACAAGTCATGAATATTTAAAGCTGAAACATGCCATTCTATTGATGTGCCATTTGGAAAGAGATCTTTCTCATGTTAGCTCAGGTAGTGTGTTTTGGAAATGGTGTACAGCCTTTCTGCCTTTACAATGGGAAAGCAATTATAATTGATATAAAATCCACATTATATATAATTATAAATTATATAAAATCCAATCCCTTAGTGCCTTGCTCCTCAAAGTATTGTCTGTGAACTAGCAAAATCCCAGACCCAAATGATCTGAGCATTGTTGAAATTGGAGTGGTTAATTTCCCTACTATTATTGTATTGTAGTATCATTCCTTTTAGGTCTAATAATTTTTGCTTTATAAATCTGGGTGCTCCAGTGTGTGTATACATATTTATAACTGTTATATGCTCTTGTTTAATTGATCCCTTTATCATTATATAATGACCTTCTTTATCTCTTTTTTTTTATTAATCAGTATTTTTTATTATGGTTTTGTGGGGTACAGTTAAGGGTTAGATGTACAATTACGTTTCATTCAGGCACCCTGTTGATAAGAGGTGTTTTCCCATCCCCCGACAGATATTTGCTACTGTTAATCCCATCCCCCTCCCCCCCATAGTTTCCCAGTACCATCAGTCATTTTCTTATAGTATTACATTGGATGTTCAAGGTCCATTATATGAGTGAGAACATGTGATATTCAGATCTTTGTTTCTGTGAGAGGTCACTCAGTATTATAGACTCTAGTTTCCTTCCAGGGTTGCTGTGAAATTCATGATTTTGTTCTTTTTTATGGCTGCGTAGTATTCCATCGTGTATATGTACCACATTTTTTTGATCCAGTCCTCTTTTGATGGGCAGCATGGTTGTTTCCAG
>NW_007255039.1:881-8112 GCF_000164805.1 Carlito syrichta | reverse complement strand
AGTTGTGAGGTTAGAGGAGACTGTGCCATCACATTAATTTCAATCTTTCATTATTATGCACATAAAAATGAAAGAATCCCATGAATAAAGTCAACTCTATGGAGAATAGGAAGTTATTTCTGTTTCCTTTTGGTATTGCATCCTCTTTTCACAGTTTTTACATTTTGAGGTCTACAATTTTTGAGGATGGAGTAGTGACAGGTTGGTAGACATCATGAAAGAGGTAAATGAACCAGAGGCCAGTAGAGAGAAGGCAAAGAGAAAACAAAACAAACAACAACAACAAAAACCAATTTAGATAATATTCTATACAGAGCAAAGAGATGAAATTTATACCAGGTGTAGCTTTATGGTAAAATGTTTATTTTTATATTTGCTTAGTAAGAATTTTTGGATGTGGTCAGCATTGCATCATAATTTTATAAGAGTTAGAATGTTTCAATTAAACAACATTTTATGTCAGGAAAACTGCAAGTATTTAAGATTCTGCCATGTAACTGGGGGTATACATTTTATATTAAATGCTACTGATTTCATGTTTGGGTTATGGTATCATTTTAAGACTTGTCTGTCCATCCTGGTGGCAAGAGACTATATCGGTGATTTTTAGTTTTTTCAAGCCTGTTTATCATTGTTCTCCTAGTGACTTCCAAATTTTGAAAGTTTTGTTTAGCAATTGTTTCTTGAAGCAATAGTTTACTGTCCTCCATTTGTTTTGATTGTTAATTGGGCAAAACCCTGTCAATATGATGTCTCATTAAGTAAAATTGCCTTTGAGCGCATATGTTCCATCCAAAGGCAGGCAGACTCTATTTTGGCCTCAGTAGCTTATATGAAGAGAATGTTCAAATCCATTTGGCATTTTTTTGTATTATTGAAAAGAGCTCACAAGTTACTCTGGCTGGCACCTCTTTCATAGAACAGAACAGGGAGTGGGGATCCAGCCAGCTGTTTAAAGAGTCTCTGAACACGTGGAAGTGTGAATCCCTGTACAACCAGGGAGGATCCCCTTGATCACACAGTGAACAAGAGGGAAGGAGTGGAGGCTGGATGCCCCATTTCCCTGCCATAAACTGGGTGCTGTGAGAAGTGGGAGTATGCTGGCACCTCCCAGCCCCCAGCTCCAGCCAGCAATCACATGCAGTAGGGGATGGAGAATCTAACCCTTCCAAGTTTAGCTGTGGAAAGAAACCCAGCAGTTATGGAATCCGCCACAGGAGGGAGCGCCTCAGAATTTATGTTGTCTTTTTTTTCTTTCTTTTTTCACTTCTTTTATGTTATCTTGGACTCAGGGGGTACACATATGTACCCACTGCATGGACATATTTTGTAGTGGTAGGGAATGAGTCTCAGGAGGCCCATTTCCCAGACAGTGAACATTGTGACATGTAGGTCGGTTGTTTCTGAATCCTAGCACCCCCCCACCACCACCACCTAAATAAGCTTTCAAAATTGAAAAGAGCGCAGCCCCCTAACCTGTTTCAAAATGAAACAAATTAGGAGGTTCTGCTCAGGGAAGAACAGGGGGTGGAGCAAGCAGTAGAAATGCATGCTTCTCTCGTGTGTAATGGAATGAAAGAGAAGGAAAAGAGATCTGTCACAAATGTGAACAAATCAATGGAAAAACACAGGTAACTCCCAGAGTGCTAAAGAGATCTGGAAAAAAACTGCCTTCAGAGTTCAAGTAATGAAAATCTCCCAGAATGACTGGCCTCAGATGACAGTCAGAGGTCAGGGAGTGGATAGAAAGGATGAACACAAACCAAGAGAAACAAGAAGCAAAACTGAATGAAATTTTAACCGTTGATCAATCCCTCCCCAAAAAATGCTTCAAAATATTCCTCATTAAAAACTCCATTCATGAAATAAATAACAAACTGACAAGCATAGAAAGCAAATTATTCAAGCAGAGGAGAGACTCTCAAAGCTTGAAGACTGAAATATTGAATTAATCCAATCTGATAAAAACATAGAGAAAAAAACTCAAAAAGAAGGAGCAAAGCCTCCAAGAGATGTGCGATTATATCAAGAGGCTGAATGTATGCTTGATTGGTATCCCTGAAGCAAAAAGGGAAGAGCACCTTGGAACAAGTATTCCATGAAATCATCCAAGAAAATTTTCCCCTCTCATCAGAGATGCAAATATTTGAGTACAAGAGATTTAGAGAACCCCCAGAAGATATCATATGAGAAGACCAACCCTAGATACATAGTAATTTGCCTACACAAAATAGATATGAAAGAAAAAATTCTAAAGCATTAGAGAAAGGTCAGTCTACCTACCAGGGAAGACCAATAAAAAAAATTGTTAACAACAGTTTGCATTTTTATCATTTGTTCCAGGAAAGTGCAGACAATACTCTTCATTGTTAAACAAAGAACAGAATCTTTTGGGATCAACCTGCAAGGCCTACTCTTTTAGAACAAGTGTTAAATCAAAAACGACAGGTAAATATCTGCTGGTAAAGTAGGTACAAATCTGTTTTTAAAAGTTGTTATAAATGGAACTATTTAGATTTTTTGAGATTTTAAAACTTGTTAAACTGGTCATCAGGATAGAATTGTATTTCTTTGTCAGTAAATACTGGAGTCTCATAAATGGTGTTCCAAGACCACAAGAGCAGGAACACTTTTAATTCTATTAGTTTGATTGACTAAACCTTGCATATCTGAGCAAGGTGGGATTTTAAAACCAACTCTTCTCGAACTGCATCCTAGGGTTTATGGAGTAATTCTTTAATGATGTAAGGTATGATTAGACCAATATTCAATAAGAATATATTATCAGCTTGGTGGAAGGCCTAATAACTCAATCAGGAAAGGAGAGACTGTTCAATAAATAGTTGAATAATTGGATGGTAATTTGAAGACAAAAAAGAATTCAGCTCACAATGAGAATATACATCAAAAGAAATTCCTAAAAGTCTTAAAAATTTTTTAAAGATTTGGAGTTTTCTCTTAAATGTCTGTGATGAGATTTTTTTAGCTCAAATAGACAAAAATCCAAATAAAAGCTTAAAATTTGGCTACATAAAAATGAAAGCTGTAGTCAAAAATCAAAGCACATAGAAAAAAATAGGAACATAGTAAAAAATATTTGTAACAAATATAAAAGATGGTTAATATGGTTGATATTTTATCATAAGTTTTAGTATTTTGATGTATGAAATTAAATTTTATTATTAGTTTTTCAGCTTAATTTCACTGCATCAGATGGATAAGTGAACTCGATTTAGGCATGTTGGTTTTTAAAGCATGTTGTATTGTACGTTGTGCTGGGACACAGAGTAATTTTATGGCATGAATATAATCTAATCATGCCATAACAATGCTATTAATAATTGTTTTCTTTTAAAGTCATTACTAAGAAGTCCAGAAGTAGTGCTATTTTTTGCAGAAACAGCAACAATTATTAAATCAGCAAATTTTGGAGCAAAGAGAGCAGCAGTTTGAGTTGGGGTCATACTGTGTTGTCCAGGCTGGAGTGCTGTGGCACAAACATGGCTCACCACAGCCTCAAACTCTTGGGCTCAGGTGATCTTGCTACCAAGTAGCTGGCACTACAGGTGTGTGCCACCAAGCCTGATTATTTTTTTTTCAATTTTTTTGTAGAGACAAGGTCTCACTCTGTTGCCTAGGCTGGTCTCAAAGTCCTGGGCTTAATTAGTCCTTCTCCCTCGGCCTTCTAAAGTGCTGGGATTGCAGGTGTGAGCCACTTCACCTGGCCTGAATATTTACAAGTTTTTTAAATCTTACTATAATAGATGACAATATTTTTATACTAAAGATAAATGGGGTAATATATGCCAGTAAAACATATACATTTTTCTTGAAATGTATATGGGCATTTGGGATAAATAAGTATTGCGCTTTGTGCATCTAATCTTTTCACAAAAAAAAATTTTTTGTGAAATAACATACAATTACAATGTTTTTTTATAAATACGTTCTTCTTCAGTCATTGTTACTGAAGATAATGAGGCAGTTACCATCTGTGGAAGTCATGAAGTTAATAGATAGTAATCTTGCATCATCTAGCTTGGTGGTTCTCATCTAGCAGCAGTTGAAAATGTATGGGTATGGGTTTTTGGTTGTCAGAAAGACCTTGAAAACTTTTGAGTTTTAGTGAATGGGTCAGGAATACAAAATATTCTGCAGGATTTGCGATAGCCCAATACACTGTCAAAGAGTTAAGCCTATTTTGTATTTGTAAGGAAAGTGATAATTGTTTAATATCTGTGAAATTATAATGTGCATCACTCTTCAGAGATGCTCTGATAAAATCTAAGGAAGGGATGAAGTACATTGGAATGAATGCATCTCCTACAGGTGGCTTCTCTAGTTCATGTTACTACTAGTGTAGATCTCTTTTTAAGCAGACACTCTTGTGTATTGACTTCATAAACAGTAGAGATCTCAGCCCACCAATGCCAGGACAAAATTATTTTTCTTTTACTCATTTTTACTAAAGAAAATGAAAAAGGGATCCTTTTCAAAAAGGATAAATAAAACTGCTGCTTTACAACCATCTCATTTTTGACAAAGTTGGCAAACACTAAGGAAAAGACACCTTATTTAACAAATGGTCCTGGGAAAACAGTCCAACCGTATACAGAAGAATGAAGCTGAACTGCTTCCTTTTACCATATACAAAAATTAACTCTCAATGGATGAATGACTTAAACATAAGACCTCAAATTATGAAAATCCTAGAAGAAATCCCAGGATACACTCTTCTGGACATCGGCCTAGGCAATGAATTCATGACCAAGACCTCAACAGTAAAAACCAAAATCAAAGTAAAAAGTGTCTGCACAGCAAGAGAAACCATCAGCTGAATTAATAGACAATCTACAGAATAGGAGAAAATATTTACAATCTCTGCATCCTAGAAAGGACTAATGGGGGTCTGACAATTAAGTTAGAGAACTCATCCTAGGAAAAGTGCTACATACCTAATTGCTGAATTTCATTACAGTAACCTTTGAAGTACCCCCTTTGAGAAGCTAGGTACTAATGGCAGCACCTAGTTCACCTGTAAAAGCAATTTTGAAACTATTTTTCTGGAATGGCCATCAGAGCAGAGTCATCATCATATCATCCTTGATGTCCTGAATGTTGTCAAAATATCTTGTCACCTAGCTGTTATAGTTATGTGTTGCCGAATAGCAAATCATCCCCAAATTGGTTGGCCTAAAACAATTTGTTCTTATTTCTTACAGTTCTGTGTTTTATTATTGTGATTTAAAATAGCTGTGCAAATGCTTTCAGGCTGGGTGTGGCAGATCATACATTTCAAAGTTGTTTGCACAGTATCTCCTACTCCACATGCTCTTCTGTGTGTGGTCCATTATATCTAGATTTTATTTTTCCAACCCTTTGAATCCAGTCAGGGCTTATGACTGCTCTAACAAAATATGGCAGAAGTGTTGATGTGTCAGTTTGTTTGAGACTAGAGGAAAGGAAATACAATAAATATAGTGTGGTATATTTGTAGTAACAAGAACATGCAGGAACCTACAGGTCATTAATTCACACTACCACAGAGAAAAAGGACACAACCAACCAGATGCCTCCATGCCCAGCCTTATCTTTTTGATAATAACCATTCTAACTTGGGTCAGATGATACCTCATTGTGGTTTCGATTTGTATTTCCCTTATGATTAGTGGTGCTGAACATTTTCTCACATGCCTGTTGACCATTTGTATCTTTTTTTGGAGAAATGTCTATTTATGTCCTTTGCTCAGTTTTTAATGAAATTATTAATTTTTTCTGTTGACTTTTTGAATTCCTTATATTCTGGATATCAACCCCTTGTTAGATGAATAGATTGCAAATATCTTCTCCCATTCAACAGGTTGTCTCTTCACTTTATTGACTGTTTCTTTTGTTGTGTAGAAACTTGGTAGTTTAATATGGTCTCATTTTTCTATTTTTTGTTTGTTTGTTTGCCTGTGACTTTGAGGTCTTAGCCATAAAGTCTTTGCCCAAATGTCCTGAAGTGTTTCTCCTATGTTTTCTTCTAGTAGTTTGATTATAGTTTCAGGTCTTATATTTAAGTTTTCAATTCATCTTGAGTTGATTTTTGTATATGGTAAAAGGTAAGAGATTAGTCTCATTCTTTTGTATATAAATACCCAATTTTTCCAGCAACATTTATGGAAGAAAGTGGCTTTTCCTCAGTATATATCCTTGGCATCTTGCACCTTTGTTGAAAATCAGTTGGCTGTAAAAAGTCTATTTCTGGGTTCTTTATTTTATTTTATTTTTTTAGTTTGGTCTAACTGTAACCTAGGTTGGAGAGCAGTGGCATGATCATAGCCCACCACAGGCTCAATTGCCTGGGCTCAGGTGATTCTTATGCATCTGCGTCCTGAAGCGCTGGGACCTCAGGTGTGCACCAATGCTGGGCTAATTTTTTTTTTATTTTTGATAGAGATAGGGTCTCAGTATGTTGCCTTGGCTGGTGTTGAATTCCTGGGCCCAGTGATCCTCCAGCCTTAGCCTCCCAAAGTCCAAAGTGCTAGGATTACAAGCAGGAGCCACTACTCCCAGCCTTGGGCTCTCTATTATATTTTATTGGTCTATGTATGTGTTTTTATATCAATGCCATGCTGTTTTGGTTACTATAGCCTCATAATATATTTTGAAATCAGGCAGTGTAATAACTCCTTTTTTGTACAGAATTGCTTTGGCTATTAAGTCTTTTTGGGGGGGCTCCACATGAATTTTTAGTATTTTTCTTCTCATTCTTTGAAAAATGACATTGGTATTTTGACAGGGATTTCATTGAATCTGTAGATTTCTTTGGATAGCATGGTCATTTTAACAATATTAATTTTTCTAATCCGTGAGCATGGACTGTCTTTCCATTTCTTTGTGTCCTTTTCAATTTCTTTTATCAGTGTTTTGTAGCTTTCCTTGTAGAGAGCTTTCACTTTCTTAATTAAATTTATTTCTGAGTATTTTTTCTGCAGCTATCATAATGGGTTTGCCTTCTTGATTTCTTTCAGGTAGTTCATTGTGGTGTCTAGAAATGCTACGAATTTTTGTATGTTGATTTTCTATCCTGCAACTTTACTGTATTTATTGATCAAGTAGTTTTTTGTGGGGGGGAGTCTTTAGGTTTTTCAGTTTGACTTCCTCTTTTCAAATTTGGTTGTCTTTTATTTCTTTCTGTTATCTGATTGCTCTGGCTAGGACTTCCAGTACTATGTTGAATAGGAGT
>NW_007255039.1:0-426 GCF_000164805.1 Carlito syrichta | reverse complement strand
TCCAGATGTCCTCGTTACTTTTCTCTTATCTTGCAGTGCTTGTTTCTAAAGAGAACTCAAAAGAGGCTTTTAGTAATGTTTCCCAGGCCCCTCAAGGTTACTTTCTGTTTTAGCTGATCTGTCATAAAAGTGTCTGAGTATTATATTCTGAGTTCAGTGAAAACCTACTCTATAAATGTTAACTTAGAGTTTTAACTATAGTATTAAGTAAAAACCTTAACATAATCTTTGTCCTAAGTTAGTGAAAACAGTGTTATAAATCACCTACATAACTCCTAGATAAGTGTTAGAACTATAATGAATTCATAATGAACTACTATAAACTTGTGCTTCTAAAAATCCTTATGTCTAAACACTAAACTGCATAATCCTAAATCTAATAAGGAGTGGATATACTTATATCATTTATTACTTAAGCAATATCTA
>NW_007255038.1:2125-3362 GCF_000164805.1 Carlito syrichta | reverse complement strand
ATGGAATCGAAAGGAATGGAAAGGAATAGCATGGAATGGAATGCCTGGGAATGGAATGGAGTGGAGATGAATAGAATGTAGAATAGAGGAATAGAGAGGATTGGAGTAGAAAGTAATACAATGGAATGGAATGGAGAAGAAAGGAATGGAAAGGGACGTAGTGGAGTGAAATGGAATGGAGAGGAATGGAATGGAGTGGAATGGAATAGAATGTAGAGGAATCCAAAAGTAAGGAATGGAAAGGAATTTAAAAAGATGGAATGGAATATAGAGGAATGGAATGGAAAAGAATGAAATGGAGAGAAAAGAAAGAGAATGGAATGGATAATAGTGGAATGGAATGGAAAGAAATGAAATATAATAAAGAGGAATGCAATGGAATAGTGGAATGGAATGGAATCCAATGGAATATAATGGAGTGGAGAGGAATGGAATGAAGAGCAATTAAAGGGAAAGGAATGGAAAGGAATTAAATGGAATGGAATGAAATGTAGTGAAATGGAATGCAGAGAAAAGGAATGGAGGGAAATGAAGAGGAATGGAATGGAATCAATGGAATGGAGAGGAATTGAAGGAAAGGAATGCAATTGAGTGTAAAGAAATTGAATGGAAGCGAGAGAAATGGAAAGGAAAGCAATGGAAAGGAAAGGAATGGAATGCAGAGGAAAGGAATGGAATGCTGGGGAATGGAATGGAAAAGAAAGGAATGGAGTGGAATGGAATGGATTTGAATGAAATGGAATGGAATGGAGAGAAATGGAATGGAGAGGAATGGAATGCAATAGAATTGATGGGAGAATAATGGATAGGAATGGAATAGAATGGAGTGCAGTGAAATGAAGAGCAATGGAATGGGTTGGAATGGGATGGAATGGAGAGGAATGGAATCGATTGGAATGGAATGGTATCGAAAGAAATGGAATGTAATGCTGAGGGATGTAATGGAATGTAGTAGAGTGGAAAGCAACGAAATGGAAAGGAAAGGAATGGACGGGAATGGAATAGAGTGTATTGAAATGGAATAGAAGGTAGAGGAATGGAAAGGAAAGGAATGGAAAGAATGCTATGGATTAAAGGAATGGAATGGAATGTGGAGGATTGGAATAGAGAGGAATGGAATGGAGTGAAATGGATTAGAATTTAATGGAATGGAAGAGAATCGAAGGGAGAGGAATATATTGCAATGGAGTGGAATAAAAAGTAATGGAGAGGAATGAAATGGAGTTGAATTAAATGG
>NW_007255038.1:0-407 GCF_000164805.1 Carlito syrichta | reverse complement strand
CAAATTGAGAAGAATGGAATGGAAAGGAGAGGAATAGAATGGAAAGAAATGGAATGGAGAGAAACGGAATGGAGAGAAATGGAATAGAGAGAAAGGAAAAAAGGAATGGAATGGAATCGAAAGGAATGGAATGGTATTTAGAGGAACGAATGGAATGGAATTGACTGGAATAGAGTGGAATGCATTGAAATGGAGGTGAATGGAATGGATAGAAACGGAATGGAATGGAAAGGAATGGAAAGGAATGGAGAGGAATGGAATGGAATAGAAAATAATGAAATGGAATGGAAAGAAGAGGAATAGAAAAGAGATGAATGGAATGGAAAAGATAGGAATTGAATGGCGATGAAAGGATTGGAAAGGAATAGAAGAGAATGGAATGGAGAGGAAAGAATGGATTTGATTGA
>NW_007255037.1:1894-2238 GCF_000164805.1 Carlito syrichta | reverse complement strand
GAATGAAATCATGAGTAATGTAAAGGAATGGAAAGTAATGGAAGAGAATGGAATAGAGAGGAATGGAATAGAATTGAATGAAATGGAGAGGAAGAAATAGAATGGAATGGAATGGAATGGTATGGAGCGGATTTGAGAGACATGGATGGAGTGGAATGGACTGGAATGAAGTTGAATGCAGAGGAATGGAATAGAGTGGAATGGAATGGAATGGAATGGAGAGAAATGGAATGGAATGGAATCGAGTGGAATGGAGAGAATTGGAATGGAAAGGAATAAAAGGAACGGAATGGAAGGAAGAGGAATGGAATGGAATGGAGAGGAATGGAATGGAAAGGTATGGA
>NW_007255037.1:0-345 GCF_000164805.1 Carlito syrichta | reverse complement strand
ATGGAATGGAATTGAATAGAGGGATTAGAATGGAGAGGAATGGAATAGAATCGAATATAAAGGAATGCAATGTAATGGACAAGAAAGGAATGGAAAGGAATGGATGAAATGGAATGGAAAGGAATGGCGAGGCTGGAATAAAATGGAATGGAATGGAAGGGAATGGAATAGAGAGGAGTGGAAGGGAATGGAATAGAAATGAATGGAATGGAGAGTAATAGAATGGTATGGAATGGAATGGAAGGGAATGTCGAGGAATGGAATGGATTTGAATGAAGTGAATGAGGAGGAATGAAATGGAGTGGAATGGAATGGAATGGAGTGGAATGGAATGGAGAAAAATTT
>NW_007255036.1:2413-2753 GCF_000164805.1 Carlito syrichta | reverse complement strand
GACTTAGTTAGCTGACTTAATTAGATAAACAACTGGCTAGCCCCCTGGCTTAACTAACTCGCTACCTAACTTGCCAGCTGGCTAGCCAGCTGATTAAAGTAGTTGATTAATTAGCTGGCCTGTTTGCTAACCAGCTAATTAACGAGCTTGCTACCAAGCTAGCCAGCTGGTTAGTCACCTGACTTAACTACCTGAATTAACTAGCCAGTCAGCTGGCTAGCCAGCTGACTTAACTAGCTGACATAACTAGCTAGCCACCTGACTCACCAGTTGATTTAACTAGCTAGCTACCTAGATAGCCAGCTGGCTATCCAGCTGAATTAACTAGATGGTTTAACTT
>NW_007255036.1:0-778 GCF_000164805.1 Carlito syrichta | reverse complement strand
TAGCTAGCTACATACCTAGCCAGCTGGCCAGCCAGCTGATGTAACTAGCTGACTTAACCCATTAGCCTGCTGGCTAGCAAGCTGACTAATCTTGCTAGCTATCTACCTAGTCAGCAACCTAGACAGCTGGCTAAACTAGCTGCATTAACTAGCTAGCCAACTACTTATCAAGCTGACTTATCTAGCTAGCTACCTACCTATACAGGTGGCTATCCAGCCTACATAGCTAGATGATTAACCAGCTTGCCAGCTTGCTAGCCAGGTGACTTAACAAGCTAGCTACCTAGATAACCAGCTAGCTAGCCAACTGACTTACTAGCTGACTTAACTATGTAGCCAGCTGCCTAGCGAGCTCACTTAACTAGCTAGCTACCTAGCTAGCCAGATGGCTAGCCACTTGACTTAACTAGTTGACTTAAGCAGTGAGCCAGCTGGCTAGTCAGATGACTTAACTAGCTGACCTAACTAACTAGCCAGCTGTCTCAACAGCTGACTTAACTAGCTATCTACCTAGCTAGCCAGATGGCTAGCCAGCTGACTTAATTAGCAGACTTAACCAGCTAGCCAGCTGGCTAGTCAGCTGACTTAACCAGCTAGCTACCTAGCTAGCAGGCTGGGTAGACAGCTGACTTAAATAGCTGACTTAACCAGCTAGCCAGCTGGTTAGCCAGCTAGCTTAACTAGCTAGCTACCTAGCTTGTCAGTTGGCTAGCCACTCGACTTAACTAGGTGACTTAAATAGCTAGCTACCTAGCTAGCCAGCTGACTTAAGTAGTTA
>NW_007255035.1:5644-6497 GCF_000164805.1 Carlito syrichta | reverse complement strand
GGCTCAGGCAGCTTCTCGCCTCAGCCTCCCTGTGTGCAGGGCTGACAGCCGTGATCCATGGTGCCCGGCCTGGACTTGCACGTTCTGTTGGCCAGGGTGATGCAAAGGAGCACCTTGAGATGGAGGCCACCGCATCCCAGGTAGCCAGGACTGAGGGTGCCACCACACGTGACTCCAGTGTTTGCGTTCTGGGGAGTGACAAGGTCTCGCAACGTGGCCCAAGCTGGTCTCAAACTCCTGGCTCCAGCAGTCCCCCGCATTGGCCTCCCAAAGCCACAGCCCGATTGTCTGCTGATCCACCATCTTTTGGGAACTCTAAGCCCAAGCCTGTGGCCTCCGTTCAAAATGATCTCTGTCCACAATGATTCCAACTCCATACAAAAATGGATGCTCTTCTTTTTTTCTTTTTTCATTTTTTTGAGTCAGTCTCACTCCATCGCCCAGGCTCAAGAGAGGGGGCTCAATCCTGGCCACTGCAGCCTCAAGCTGCCAGGCTCCAGCAAGCCTGACATGGCCTTCCGAGGAGCTGGAATGACAAGCACATGCAACCATACCCAGCTCATTTGGGATGGAGGGTAGAGGCAAAGTCTCGCCGAGTTGCCCTTCAGGTCTTGGCTCACACGTTTGGGCCAGTGGCTGGCCTCAGTCACTGAAAGTGCTGTGATAACGAGGCTGAGCCCCCAAGCCCCGCCTCATTCCTTCATTGAAAATGAACGAGAAGGCCTGAAGTGGTGGCCCATGCCTGGAATCCCAGTGCTCTGAGAGGTTGAGGCTGGAGGATGGCTGGAATCCAGGAGCCCAAGGCCAGCTCGGACCACACAGGGAGACCCATCTAGAACCCATCCAAACAGGG
>NW_007255035.1:0-4307 GCF_000164805.1 Carlito syrichta | reverse complement strand
GGCCCTGCCCTCTGGGCTGGGTGACAGAGAGGGATTCCGACTCCAAATAATAATCATCACTACCACCACCACCACCAACACCACCCCTGACACCCAGTTCAAGGAGTCTTCCTCAGGGATGGGAGAGGAAAAGGCACTTTCTGGCCTATTGTTCGTGGGAGGTTTCAAAGATGGCCACTAGATATTTCCTTCCTCTGCCTTCAACCACGTGCCCCAGAAGGCTGGCCTCCACCCTCCACCTTCATGCCCCATGGCAAAGACATGTGTGAGCTCACGGAACAGACACACCCAAACTAAGACGGCCATCGGGCACAGAGAGATAAAGGCGGTATGACAATGCCAAGGGCAGTCCAGGTTATGGTCGCCCTGTCTGCCACCCTTGGGCAGGGGTAGGGCCCTTTCCTTTCCGAATCACTCCATCATCCTCCACCCACATGGACATTTACCTGGGGAACCATGGTTGCCCATCGTGATGCACGTGGGAGGCGTCTTTTAGGTCAACAGAGTCTCCATTTGCTGGAATGGGGCACAGTGGCACAATTGTGGCCCCCGGGGCCTCGATCTGTTGTACTCACGTGTCCCTCCCAGGCCTAGTTGCTAATTTAGGGTCAGAGTCCCCCAGCATCAATAATTTAAGAAACCTATTATCTCAGTCATTTGCCATTCTGGGAAGATAAGGGAGGCTATCAGTTACCATACGTAACTGATACGTGACTTTTATATGTTAGGTTTATACATGAGTTTAAACAACCGGAAATATCAAGGGACCATTCTTATATTTTAGGTAAATTAAAACATGTTGGAGGAGAAGTAGAACAACCTGAAAAAGAAAAATTTTTGATTAATAACAGTTTTGACTTTTGATGAAAAAAGAGTGGTACCTCCTAAAAAGATGAATGATTAGCAAAAACAGTAATAATCTTAGCATCCCATGTAACAGGCTGGAACACTAAAGGGTATGGGATATAAGCCCAATAAGATTTTTCTGAATAAATACAACCTACCTCGCACACTTTAATAGCCAGCATAGCAATAACCCCCCCCAAAAAAAACAATATAGTGAGTGACGTAAGTGCTTTGGAGGGCGAACCAGATCCTTGGCATTGTGGTTGAGTGCCTTGATTTGCCCGTATGTGAGTGGTCTATACTGTCTAGACGAAACAGCTTGACAGTAATGTCTGAATTGAGAAGTGGGAGATGACGAATGATGAGATGTCTTGGTCGAATGGGTGGTGGTGGAAGTGGTTGTTGAATGGTGAGACATTTCAACTTTGGCACCAACACCTTCTCTTCATCATCTGCATTCTACTCAGCCTGATGGTGTGATTTATGTCTTGTCTGGCTGTAACTCGACAGGGGTGGGGGGACTGGAAATGTACAATTAGATGATCCTGTACCACAATAGGTTAGGGTAAATCCTGGGGAAAAACACAAGCATATCCTGTCCCACATGTTAAAAGGACATCGGACATCTTCCATTGACCTGTAAGAAAATCTTTCCATTTAACCATTGGTTTAAGAGTATTCTCAGGACTCCAATGTCTTATCATAGTTGAATGTGCTTGAGAGTGCAAATTGAGATGATTAATTACAAACATAGCATGATTTATGATATGATGGGGAGAATTATATTTGAATTCCCCTTTCTGCAATTTAATTATTTAATTTTTAATGTTTGTGGGCTCTCTCGAATATAGCTTGACCTTGAGGATTATAGGGAATTCCTGTAGAATGAGAGATGACAAACTGGGTACAAAACGACTGAAAAGCTTTGATGCATAAGCAGGAGCATTATCAGTTTTTAATTGTTTAGGAATACCCAGCTGTAAAAAGCAAGAGAATAAATGTTAGATTACATCTTTATAGGCTTCCCCAGTGCAGGGCGAGGCTAAAATTACATGGGAAAATGTATCCACTGTCACATGTAGAAATGACAATTTTCCAAAAGTTTGGAAATGAGTAACATACATTTGACACAAAACATTAGGGTTGAATCCACGGGTATTAACTCCTGAGGGGAGGGGTTTATTAGAAGTAGGACACAAAGTACAATTTTTTATGATTTGTCTAGCTGTTTCTCTTGGAATGTGAAACTGGTGCCTTAAAGCTGCAGCATTTCAATGATGAAGTTTATGAGATTGCTGAGCTTGATTGACTAAAGAACCTACAAGGAGAAGGCACATGACAGATTATGTCAAGGCATCTGCTAATTGATTACCTTGATGCAGAGGTCCAGGGAGTTCTGAATTTAATCTAATATGACCTATGAAAAATGGTTGCTTTCTAACAATTATTAGTTGTTGTAATTTGATAAGTAAATCAAGAATAGTTGCATTATTAACAGAAATGGCGGCTTTTTAAAATATGAGGCAACAGCCCTTTTATATAACAAGTATCAGTACAGAAAGACAATATTCTCCTCTTAAATCAAGACGGTCACAAATCACAATCCCTGTGGCTCTGGTTCCACTTGGTGGAGGTCTTTTGGTGCCAAGGTGCAAATTTAAATTATCTGGATATTTTTCTTCTTGATACCTAGCTGCTTCTTCTTTTAAGCTTTCCTTATCTTCAGTGGGTAGAGGATCATCAACAACAGGGGCAGTGGCTAACTTTGCCTGGGAAGGAACAGGGATTAGTAAGGACTTTCTTTCACCTGGTTCCACTTTTACTCCTATGGTTATTTTATCAATCTCTTGTTGTGGATCTAAGACAACTCTAATTATATTCCATAATGTAAAAGTATCTAGAGGCACTTGTTCCTGACCATGGAGAGTATGATAAACTTTCAATTTTTCCCCCAACCTCTTCCATGTTTCTAAATTAATGATGCCTTTTTCAGGGAACCTGATCTTACACAAAATGGAGAAAGGAAGATAATAGTGTAGAGGAAACTTGAATTCCTCTTTTAGAAAGCATATGTGTCAAAATACTTATGAACAACTTTTTTTTCTTTAAATTCACTCTGGCCCATGTTCATATCACTGCTCCAAAACTGCTTACCCTTCCTAACTTTGCTCTACCGAGGGTTCTGCAGCAACCTAGGCAAGGTTTTATCCGTTAAGATTAAAGTAAGGCTTAACATTAAGGTCCCTGTTCGGGCACCACTTGCCGGACTCCAGGTCCAGCAGGTCAGGGTTTCCTGAAGGAGGAATGGTGTCAGCATACGAGAAAAGTTCGACACTGACTCTGATGTTATGCAGGACAGTTGCCCATTTATTTTTCTTTTCAAGTTCTTTTTATACTTTAAGTTTAATACAGTTTGGCTTTCAAACTGAAACGTATTTATTTTGTTTTGATCATTGCTCTAATGGTGATGAAATACTGTCTGTCTTCCCTCAAATTTGTTACAACGTATCCACCTATAGAATCATTAAAGCATGTAATTTTTCACAACGTATTTTCTGTAACTATTAATCCTAACCATCTAAACTTTTAACAACTTAATACCTAACTTATATTTTCCTAACATTTTATTTTTTTCTAAATACAATTACAAAGCCTTTTCTACTCTTTCAACCTTTCCATATTAATCATCTACTCTAAAATGCAAAACGTTTGTGTAAACTGAAAATTATAGGGCTATACATCTGTTTTCTTGCATAAATTGCTGCACCTATAATTAAAACACTCATAATCATCACAACCTTTTTCGTTATGCTAAAAATACCTATATAACACTTCACAATTAGCAAAATGAAAACAACACACCCAAAGTTCTCTAATTAGCAACCAACTTAAAAAACTAAAACTAATAAGCCTATTATGACGCCAAACATGATGTTTATAATTTGTATCTATTGTCCCCTGACAAGGATAATGAGAGTACATTCCACCCAAAGCTTCCAGGCGTAGGAGAGTGTCACCTGCAATTTTTAATCATTGTTGTGGGTTCAAGCACCAAAATGGCAGCGACAGAGAAACTCAAGTGGAGGGTCATATCTCAGCAGAAAAATTTCCATTTCATTAATTGCTTGTTTCTACTAATAGATATTTTAAGAGACTACATTTTTTTTTCGTCTCCCAACTCTCCAGATACCGAGGGCGAACATAACAAGATGAGTTGTAGAAGCAGGGCCAATGCTGCCCAGAGTTGCCCTGCAACCTGAGGTTTTTGGACTTCCAGACCCTGTCAACATGAAGGTCTCTGAGGTTGGCTCCTGACACCAGGTCATTGGAAGGGAGCAGGCCTCGCGTTGGGGTACTGAGAGGGATTTGGAGGCCTGTTGTGGGGGCTCACGTCTGTCATTCAGGCACTCTGGGAGGCTGAGGAGAGAGGATGGCATGAGCCCCCAGGTTCAAGATCAGCC
>NW_007255034.1:9692-10414 GCF_000164805.1 Carlito syrichta | reverse complement strand
CAAACTAGCCAGCTGGCTAGCCACCTGATTTAACTAGCGAGCTTCCTAGGTAGCCAGTTGACTAGCAACTTGAATTAACTAGCTGACTTAACAAGCTAGCCAATTGGCTAGGCAGCTGACTCAACTAGCTGACATAACTAGATAGCCAGCTGGCTAGAAGTTGTCTTAACTAACAGACATCACTAGCTAAACAGGTAGCTAACAAGCTGACATAAAGAGCTAGCCACCTAAGTATCCTACTGGTTTGCCAGCTGATTTAATTACCTAGCTAACTAGCTAAAGAGCTGGCAAGCGAACTGACTTAACTAGGTGACTTAACTTGCTAGCCAGCTGGCTAGCCAACTGACTTAACAAGCTAGCTACCCAGCAAGGCAGCTGCCTAGCCAGCTAACTTAACTAGCTAAGTTAACTAGCTAGCGCCCCACCTAGCCAGCTGAATTTACCAGCTGAAATAGATAGCTAGCTACCAAGCTAGCTAACTACTTTTCTAGGTGACTTAATTAGCTAACTTAACTAGCTAGCTAGCTGATATAACTAGCTGATTTAACTAGCTATCTGCCTAGCTAGAAAGCTCACTTAACTAGCTGAAATAACTAGCTAGTCAACTGTCCAGCCATCTGAGTTAACTAGCTTTTTAAGTAGCTAGCGAGGTGGCTAGCCAACTGACTTAACAAGGTGACTTAAATAGCTAGAACAGCTGGTTAGCCAGCTTAATTAACTCG
>NW_007255034.1:0-8990 GCF_000164805.1 Carlito syrichta | reverse complement strand
ACTGCCTTAATTGCCTAACTACCTAGCTAGCCAGCTGACGTAACTGGTTGAAATAGCTCAGGAGCCAACTGGCTACCCTTCTAATGTAACCAGCTTTTTAACTAGCTAGCCACCTGGCTAGACAACAGCCTTCATCAACTGACTTAACTAGCTAGACAGCTGGTTAGACAGCTGACTAAAATACCTGACTTTATAATACCTGTCCAGCTGGCTAGCCAGCTGACTTAATTTCCTAGCTACCTAGGAGCCAGCAGCCCAGCCAGCTAACTTAACTAGCTGACTTAACGATGTAGCCGGTTGGGTAGCCAGCAGATTTAACTAACTACCTACTTAGCTAGACATCTTGATAGCCAACTGATTTAACTAGCTAACATAACTAGATAGCCTGATGGCTAGCCAGCACACTTAACTTGCTACCTACCTACTTAGCCCTCTATCTTGCCCACTGATTTAACTACCTAACTACGTAGATAACAAGCTGGCCAACGAGCTGACTTTACATAACTTAACAAGCTAGCCAGCTTGCTAGCCAGCTGATTTAACTAGCTAGGAACCCTGCTGGTAACTGGCTAGCTGGCAGATTAAACTAACTGAATTAACTAGCTAGATACCTAGATAACCAGCTGACTTAACTAGCTGCTTAACTAGCTAGCTACCTAGCTAGTCAGCTGGCTGGTCAGCTGACTTAACTAGCTGACTTAACTAGCCAGCCAGATGGCTGGCCCGCTGACTTAACTAGCTCACTTAATTAACAAGTCAGTTGGCTGGCCAGCTGAATTAACTAACTGATTTCACCAGCTAGCCAGCTAGCTAGCTAGGTGAATTAAGTAGTTACCTACCTAGCTACCTAGATGGAAAGTCAACTGAATTAGCTAGCTGGCCTAAATAGCTAGCCAGCTGGCTAGCCAAGTGACTTAACTAGCTTCATACCTAGCTAACCAGGTGTCTAGTCAGCTGACATAACTAGTTGAATTAACTTGCTAGACAGCTGGCTAACCAGCTGACTCAACAAGTTGAATTAACTAGTCAGCCAGCTGGCTAGACAGCTGAAATAATTAGCTCTCTACCTAGTAAGCTAGCTGGCTAGCCCGCTGACTTACCTAGCTGACTTAATTAGCTTGCCAGCTGGCAAGCCAACTGACTTAAGTAGCTCGCTACCTTGTTAGCCAGCTAACTTAACTAGTTGACTTAAATAGCTGGCCTGCTTGGTAGTCAGCTGAATTAACCAGCTTGCTCTATAACTAGTCAGCTGACTAAACTAGGTGAATTAACTAACTAGCCATCAGTCTAGCCAGCTGACTTTATTAGCAAGCTACCTAGCTAGCTAGCTGGCTAACCAACTGACTTAATTAGGTGATTTAACAAGCTAGCCAGTAGGCTCGACAGCTGACTTAACTATCTAGCTACCTAGCGAGCCAGCTGTCTAGTTAGCTGACAACCAGGTGACTTAACTAGCTAGCCTGCTGGCTAGCAGGCTGACTTAACTGCCTAGTTACGTAGCTAGCCAGCTGGATAGCCAGCTTGCTTAAACAGCTGACTACCTATGTATCCCGCTAGCTTGCCAGCTGACTTATTTACCTAGGTACCTAGGTAACCAGCTGTCTAGAGAGCTGACTTAAATAGGTTACTTAATTAGCTATCTAACTGGCTAGCCAGCTGACTTAACTAAGTAGCGACCCAGCTAGGCAGCTGGCTATCTAGATGACTTAATTTGTTGACTTACCTACCTAGCAAGCTGAGCTAACTAGCTGACATAAGCAGCTAGTTACCTATCGAGCCAGGAGGTTTATCTACCTGGCTTAACTAGCTAGCTAGCTAGCTAGCCAGCTGACTTAACTAGCTGACTTAACTAGTTACCGAACTGCCATTACTAGCTGACTAATATAGGTAGCTTTCTAGATAGCCCTCTGACTTAACTAGCTGAAATATCTATCTAGCCAGATGGCTAGCCATATGACTTAACTAGCTTTTTAACTAGCTAGCCTGCTGGATAGACAACTGTCTTAATTAACTGACTTAACTAGTTAGCCAGCTGGTTGCCAGCTGTTTTAACTAGCTGACTTAACTTGCTAGCCAGCCAGTTGCCAGCTGACTTAACGAGCTGACTTAAACAGCTAGTCAGCTCGCTAGCCAGCTGACTTAACTAGCTGGCTACCTATCTAGCTTACTTAAGCTAGTATGATGCCTAGCAACCTCATTTAACTTGTTAGCTGTCTACTTAGCCAGCTGGCTAGTCAGCTGACTTAACTACCTGACTTGAACTAATATCCTGCTGGCTAGCAAGTTGCCTTGTCTAGCTAGCTACCTACCTAGCCAGCTGGCTACACAGCTGACTAAACTAGGTGACTTAACAAGTTAGCGAGTTGTCTAGTCAGTTGACTTAACTCCCTGACCTTACTAGCTAGCCAGGTAGCTATCTTACTGACATAACTAGCTAGCTAACTACCTAGCCAGTTGGCTAGCCAACTGTCTTAACTAGCTGGATTAACCAGCTATCCAGCTGGCTAGCCAACTGACTTAACTAGATCGCTACCTAGCTAGCTAGCTGGCTAGCCAGCTGACTTACGTAGCTGACTTAACTAGTAGCTACTTAGCTAGCCAGCTGACTTAAATAGTTAGCTAACTAGCTAGCTAACTAGTTAGTCAATTGATTTAAATAGTTAGCTAACTAGATAGTTACCTAGCTAACAAGCTGACTTAAATAGTAAACTGCCTTACTAACTAGCTGACTTAAACAGCTAGATAACTATTTAGCTTAATAGTTATCTTTCGTACTAGCTTGGTGACTTTATCATCTGGCTTATCTCGTTAGCTAATGAGCTGGCTAACTGACACATCCAGCTGACGTAACTTGTTAGCTATCTAGCTAGCTAGCCGACCATCCAGCTGTCTTAACTCATTAACTAACTAGCTAGCTAGCCTACTCAACCAGCTGACTCAACCCGTTTGCTAACTAGTTAGGTAGGTGACTCAGCCAACTGACTTAACCCGTTAGTTAACTAGCTGACTACCTGTCTCATCCTGCTGACTTATTCCATTAGCTACCTAGTTAGCTAGCTATCTTAACCAGCTGACTAAATTAGAACCTGTCTTTACTAGCTGACTTAGCTAGCTTTCTTAACTACTTAGATAACTGACTTAACTGGCTGACTTAACTAGTTATCTAGCTGACTTAACTACCTGAATTAAATAGTTAGCTAACTTTTTAACTAGCTGAATAATGAGCTGACTTAATTAATTAGCTAACTATTTAGGTATCAGACTGAAGTAGCTGACTTAAATATTTAGCTAACTCGTGAACTAGGTGACTTAGCTAGCTTACTTAGCTAGCTAGCCAGCCAGTTAGCTAGCTCACATAGCTAGCTGACTTACCTAGTTGGCTAACAAGATAGCTAGCTGAATTAATGAGTTGCTTAATGAGTTAGATAACTGTTATAACTAGTTTGTAAACGAGTTAAATAATTGACTTAACTAGTTGGTTAAAGTGTTAGGTGACTTAACTTGTTGGCTGACAAGTTGGCCATCTAGCTAGCTGGTTTATCACATTGGCTGACTACTCGGCCAACTTGTTAGCTGGCTTAACATGTTGGCTGACTAATCGGCCAACTATTTACCTTGGTTAAATAGTTGGCTGACGAGTTGGTCCCATAGTCCGGGTAAGTATTTGGCTGGGTAGTTTCCTCAACTAATTAGTTGGGTGACTAGTTGGCCGACTACTTAGCTGACCTAATTAGTCGGCCATCTACTTAGCTGACCTAACTTGTCAGCTGACAAGTTGGACCACTAGTGGGCTGATTGGTTAGCTGACTTAACTAGTTTACTGCCTAACAGGCCAAAAAGTTAGCTGATTTAACTAGTCGGCTGGCAAGTGAGCAAACAGGTGAGCTGACTTAACTAGTTGGCCGGTGAGAGAGCCGACTGATCAGCTGAATTAACTAGTCTGCTGGCAAGTAAGCCAACGTATGACTGCCATAACTAGTCACCCAGCTAGTGAGCCAACCAGTGAGCTGACTTAACTAGTCGGCTGGTGAGCAAGCCGACTATTTAGCAGACCTGTTGGCCTGTGAGCAAGTTGACAAGTTAGCTGACCTGTTGGATGGCATACAAGACAACTAGTTTGCTGACTGGTTGGGAGGCGAGCAAGTATACTAGTTAGCTGACCTGATGGAAAGCAAGGGAGCTCTCTAGTTAGCTCACTAGTTAGCTGAGTGGTTAGCTAACTAGTTAGCTAAGTAACTAGCTGATATGCCAGCTGACTTAACTATCTAGCGGATTATCTGGCTGACTAGCTAGTTGACTTATCTAGCTAGCTGACTAGTAACCTGATTTGCTAGCTGACTTAACTAGGCACATGAATAGTTAGTTTACTTGCTAGCTCACTAAACTAGATAGCTGGATAGTTAGCTGACTTAACTAGCTGACTAGCTAGTTGGCTGGCTATCTGGCTAGACAGTTGATTTAACTAGCTAGCTACCTGATTGGCTACACGGCTTGCCACCTGTCTTAAGTAGCTAGCTACCTGGCTGGCTAGCTGGCTAGGCATCTGGCTAGCAAGCTAGCTGGCCACCTGGCAAGCCAGTTGGTTTAAGTAGCCAGATGGCAGGTTGGACATTGGGATTGCCAGCCAGCTTAACTAGTCAGACACTCTGCTGGACAGCCAGCTAGCCTGCCAGCTTAACTAGCTGGTCACTTACCTGACCTGCCTGCAAACAAGGTGGCTTAAATTGCCAACCACCTATCTGGCCAGCCATCTTATCAGCTGGCTTAACTAGCTGAATCAACTAGGTAGACATCCGGCTAGCCAACTGGGTTTACTAGTTAGCCACTTAGCTAGCCAACTGGCTAGCCAGCACACTTAACAATTTGACTTAACTAGCTAGCCAGCTGACTTAATTAGCGAGCTACCTACCTAGTCAGGTAGCTAACAAATTGATTTAACTAGCTGACTTAACCAGCTAGTCACCTGGCTAGCCAACTGACTTTACTAGTGAGATACCTAGTTAGCCAGTTGACTAGCCACTTAAATTAACTAACTGACTTAACCACCTTGCCAACTGTCTAGCCAGCTGACTCAACCAGCTGAAATAACTAGTTAGTCAGCAGGCTAGCAAGCTGACTTAACTAGCTGACACCTCTAGCTAGTCAGGTGGCTAGCCAGTGGACTTAACTAGATAGCTTCCTATGTAGACCACTGGCTTACCAGCTGACTTAACTACCTAGCTACATAGCTAACAAGTTGGCTAGCGAGTTGAGTTAACTGGGTGATTTAACTAGCTAGCCAGCTGGCTACCCAGCTAACTTAAATAACTAGCTATCCAGATAGGCGTCTGGCTAGCTAGCTGTCTTAACTCGCTGACTTAACTATCTGACGAGCTGAATTAACTAGCTGACTTAACTAGCTAGCTACCTAGCTAGCGAGCTGAATTTACTAACTGAAATAAATAGCTAGTTACCTAGCTAGATATCTTGCTGGAAAGCCAATTTAACTAGCTTACTTAACAAGTTAGCTAGCTGACATAACTAGTTGACTTATCTAGCTAGCTACCTAGCTATGCAGCTGACTAAACTAACTGAAATAACTAAATAGCCTGCTGTCTAGCCATCTGAATTAGCTGGCTTTTTAACTAGCTAGGGAGATGACTAGCCAAATGACTTAATGAGATGACTTAACTAGCTATCCAGCTGGTTAGCCACCTAACTTAACTAGTTGATTTATGAGCTAGGCAGCTCACCAGCCTGGTGACTAAACTATCTGATTTAACTAGTCTTCCAACTGGCTATACAGTTGACTTAACTAGCACTCTAACTCTCTAGACACCTGGATTGCCAGCTGGATAGCCAGTTGACTTAACTAGCTGACTTAATTAGCTAGCAAGGTGGCTAGTTAACTGACTTTACTAGGTCACTAACTAGCCAGCTGACTTATGTAGCTCTCTACCTCTCTAGCCACCTGGATAACAAGTGACTTAACTAGCTGACATAATTAGCTAGCCAGCTGTCTAGGGAACGGATTTAACTGTGTCACTACCTACCTAGCTAGAGTGCTGGCTAGCCAACTGACTTAACTAGCTGTCTTAACTAGCTATCCTGTTATCTAGCCAGTTGAATTAACCAGCTTTCTACATAGCTAGTCATCTGGCTATCCAGCTGAATTAACTAGGTGACTTATGTAGCTAGCCAGCTGTCTATCCAGCTGAATTAATTAGCAAGCTACCTACCTAGCCAGCTGGCCAGTCTGCTGACTTAACTAGGAGACAACTAGCTAGAAAGCTGTCTAGACAGCTGACATAATTAGCTAGCTACCTAGCTAGCCAGCTGGCTAGCCAGATGATTTAATTGCCTAGCTACATTGCTAGCCAACAGGCTACCCAGCTGAGTTAACAAGTTGACTTCACGAAGTAGACAGCTGGCTATCCAGCAGACTTAACTAGCTAGCTACCTAGCTAGACAACTGGACAGCTAGCTGACATAACTAGCTGACATAACTAGATGCCGGATGGATAGCCAGCTGACTTAACTAGCTACGTACCTGCTTAGCTTGCTGACTCTCCTGCTGTCTTAACTACCTAACTACCTAGCTATCCTGTTGACCAGCGAGATGAGTAAAGTAGGTGACTTTACTAGCTAACCAGCTGGCTAGCCAGCTGACTTAAAGTTTGCTATCCTGCTTAGCAGCTGGTTCTCCAACTGACTTAACTAACTGACTTAACTAGCTACCCAGCTGACTTAAAGCTGACTTAAATAGCTAGCTGCCTAGCTAGTCAGCTGACTTAACTAGCTGATTCAACTTGCTAACTAGCTAGCTAGTTATCATATAGCTAGCTGACTTAACTAGCTGACTTAACTAGCTAGCTAGCTGACATATAAAACTGACTTAACTAGCTAGCTGCCTAGCTACCCAGTTGACTTAACTAGCTGAAATAACTAGCGAGCCAGATTTCTACACATCTCATATAACAAGCTTCTTAGCTAGAAAGCCAGCTGGCTAGACAACTGATTTAATGAGCTGACTTAACTAGCTACCCAGCTGATTAGCAACTGAGTAAACAAGATGACTCAACTTACTGGCCAGCTGGCCAGCCAGTTGACTTTATTGCCTAGCTAACTAACTAGCCAGTAGCCTAGCCAGCTGACTAATCTAGCTGACTTAATGAAGTAGCTATCTGGCTAGCCAGCAGACTTAACTAGCTAGCTACCTAGCTAGACAGCTACATAGCCAGCTGACTTAACGAGCTGACATAACTAGATAACCTGATGGCAAGCCAGCTGACATAACTAGCTACCTACCTACATTTCCTGCTAGCTTGCCAGGTGACTTAATTACCTCACTATCTAGCTAAACTCCTGGCCAGCGAGCTGACTTAACTAGTTGACCAATCTTGCTAGCCAGCTAGCTAGCCAGCTGATTTAACTAGCTAGCTACCCTGCTAGGCAGCTGGTTTGCTGGCTTATTTAACTAACTGACTTAACTAGCTTGACAGGTGACTTAACTAGCTGACTTAACAAGCTAGCCAGCTGGCTGGCCAGTTGAATTAGCTAGCTGACATAATCAACTAGCCAGTTGGTTAGCCAGCTGACTTAACTAGCTGGCTACCTATCTAGCTGATTTAAGCTTGCAAACTGGCTAGTCACATCACTTAACTTGATAGCTATCAACGTAGTCAGCAGGCTAACCAGCTGAATTAACTAGCTGACTTGAACAACTATTCTGCTGGCTAGCAAGCTGATTTATCTAGCTAGCTACCTATCTAGCCAGCTGACTAGACAGCTGACTATACTAGCTTACTTAACCAGCTACCCAGTTGGCTAACCAGCTGACTTAACTCACTGATATCACTAGCTAGCCAGGTAGTTATCTTGCTGACTTAACTAGCTAGCTACCTACTGAGCCAGTTGGCTAGTGAGCTATCTTAACTAGCTGAATTAACCATCTAAGAAACTGACTAGCCAACTGAATTAACTAGGCGGCTACATAGTTAGCCACCTGGCTAGCCAGCTGACTTAAGTAACTGACTTAACTAGTAGCTACCTAGCTAGTCAGCTGACTTAAATAGTTAACTAACTAGCTAGCTACCTAGTTAGCCAGTTGACTTAAGAGTTAGCTAACTAGTTAGCTACCTAGAAAACAAGCTGACTTAAATAGTTAGCTGCCTTGCTATCTGACTTAACCAGCTAGATAACTAGCTGCCTTGCTAACTATCTGACTTAACCAGCTAGATAACTAGCTGCCTTTCTAGCTATCTGACTTAACCAGCTAGATAACGAGTTAGATTCATCATTATCTAGTGTGTTAGTTAGGTGACAATCATCTCACTTATCTCATTAGCTAATGAGCTGGCTAGTTGACTCAACCAACTGACTTAACTCATTAGCTATCTAGCTATCTAGCTGACCATCCAGCTGACTTAACTCGTTAGCTAACTAGCTAGCTAGCGTAGTCAAGTAGCTGACTCAACCCATTTGCTAACTAGTTAGCTAGCTGGCTCAACCTGCTGAATTAACCTGCTGGTTAACTAGCTAAAAACCTGACTCAACCTGCTGACTTAACCCTATAGCTACCTAGCTAGATTGCTGTCTTAACCAGTTGACTAAATTAGAAGATAAATTAACTAACTGATTTAGCTTGCTAACCTAACTACTTAGCTAGTTGACTTAACTGGCTGACTTAACTAGTTAGCTAGGTTACTTACTACCTGAATTATATAGTTAGCTAACTATTTAACTAGCTGAATAACCAGTTGACTTAACTAATTAGCTAACTAGTTAAGTAGAAGACTACGTATCTGAATTAAATAGCTTGCTAACTAGTGAGCTCTCTGACTTAGCAAGCTGACAGTTAGCTAGCTAGCCAGCTGACTTGGCTAGCTTGCTTAACTAGTTGGCTAATCAGGTACTAGCTGATATAACAAGTTGGTTAATTAGTTATATAACTGTTTCAAGTAGTTTGTAAATGAGTTAAATAGCTGACATAACTAGTTGTTAACGAGTAG
>NW_007255033.1:136671-148665 GCF_000164805.1 Carlito syrichta | reverse complement strand
AATATCTGTCTGGGGCTGGGAAAACACCTCTTATCAACAGGGTGTCTGAATGAAACGTAAATGTACACCTAACCCTTAACTGTACCCCACAAAACTATAATAAAAATACTGATTAATTATTAAAAAAAAAAAAAGAAAGAAAACCTGAATGCATACTCCACTTTACCTGAATTGGACATCGGATAATTTTTTCTTCATAAAAGATAAATCACAGTGTTTGAATCTCCTCCTTTATTGAAGGATAACATCTGTCATCCTAATTTGAAAAGCATTTTGAAAAAATAAAAAGATTGGCTCATCCTTAAAAATATTGTTACGCTGTTAACAGAAAAAGAACCCAGATTTAAAGTTTGAACAAACAAACAACACAATATCTAATCGATGACTTGATCAATAGATAATTGAGTCCCTACTATAAACCAGCCATGGTAACAAGGTCAGGGATAAGAGATAAAGGAGATAAGCTTCTTGCCTTTGACAAACTCAGTCTCTTAGTATAGGAGAAGAGGACTTCCAAAGACAGAAAAACCCATGTATTTCATAATATTTAGATAGAGAAAGGAAAATCCACCATGAAACTCCATATCACTGACTTAACCCTTTAAAAATATCTATGAAAAATATTCATTTTAAAAACATGAGTATTTTCAGAAATTATAATTGTTTCTTTTTTTTTTTTAGGTTTTACAAATAGAAGCACTTTTATTAGATTTAAGTTTGGTGTCAACTTCTGCAAAAAAAGTTAGAATATTGTAATAGTCATCTCAAAAAATTTTTGAGAGAACAATGATCCAAAGATAAGAACAAAGAACCTTGCAGAAATTCATTTGCATATAATTGTTTCTTAAAACTAATTGTTCAAATTATGAGATTAGACAGTTATTAAAATGCCACATGGAAATCAAATATCATTAATATGTGCTCATATATATGTGTTTATAAGTATATATATATAAAAATATATACAAACATAAGCACATACACTATACTGTAATTATATTGCTTGATACTAAATTACATTAGGTTATTCCCTCATAGTAAATATTTCATGAATAAAATAGAGTTGAGTTATTTCTTTACATTTAGTTTAACTTTTTGTTTGTCTTAATTCCCAAGAATCTAAAATTAAGTTGCTATAGGTATTGAAGTTGGGACCCTATAGCTTTCAATAAATCATAATACTAAAAAAACTGATTGTACCAAAGATTGGTTTTGTGGGCAACTGCTATTTTTCTCTAAGACAAGTAATTTTTAGTACACAAATACATGGTAGTTTTAAACTCTGAATCAAAATGAATTTATCAACTTTTTCAATATGATTTTGTCACAAATACATTTTTGAACAACAAAATACATAACCTTTTGAATAGATGTGGTTAAATAAAAAACAATCTGTTTTAATTGTGAGTATTTAAAAGTCTATCATATTTGGTTTGACCAATAACTGTAGGTAATGAAGGTGTTTTTTTCACTTTTATAAATTGTCTATTTAGAAAAAATTAAATTCTCTATAAGTATATTAATTACTAACACATCTGAAAAAGTTCTAAATTAAATGATCTATTTATCTAGCATATTTCTTTCACCAAGGATTCTTTTCATATTCTTTTGGAGATTCAGTTTCTGTAAAAATGTTTATTCTGTTGATGTCTATTCTCAATTTCTTATTTTAGTATTATTTTAAATGAATATAGTTATATAAATATACTATGCATGTGACTATAAGTAAATAGAGTACATATTATAACACTAATTTAAAGATAAAGTAGCATATTTAAAGGAGAACATGCTACAAAATTTGAGAAAAAATAGAATTGGGAGGGATCATGGGCTCCAGCATTCACTGCAATTTCAAAATCTAGGACTCACTGGCTGTATAACTGGGGCAAAGTGAATCAGCCTTTGTGCTTCAGTTTTTAAACTTGCAAAATGAAAAGAAGAATATTATACTAGTGGATATTTTTGAATGCTTAATAAGATTATATATATATATATATCTCATAGAAAAGTACCTAATGTAAAACTCAATAATTATTAGTGGTTTTCACTCCAGATGAGTTTTTTTCTGTTTTATTTCGTTCTAAGTAGGTCTTACACATTAACTTTATAATCATAACATGTTCTGCTTTAAAAAAAATTCAATTATCCTGTCTAAGAATCAAATAAAAGTCATTTAGAATACTAAAAATACAATGAAATGAAAATATGTGTGTACTGCCATCTTCACCATATTATAATGGTGCTGGCATTTAACATTAAAACATATTTATGATTTTAAAAACTTCAAAATTTATAGAATTATGACCTCTGTTCTCAAGCTCACTCTCTCTAGAAACATTTTCCTGTGGTCCACAGAATTCTTTTAGTCTACTCTACTTAAAAGCTCTAAATGTTTAAAGTTCTTTATACCAATGTGTAGTCAACTTCGTGAAAAATACCTGCAGAAGGATAATATTTCAAGAGATAAAAACTCATAGAACAGTGTGGGTAACCTCTCAAGCACTGCCAATTTTAAAGTGTTCAAATGCTTTTGGCAAAATGTTTTCATAAACAATGAGCTTAAGGCGTGTCAGCCTTGATCAAGTCAATGGCCTCCCAGTCTGGTTCTCTGTGTCCAACAAGGCAACGAGACAGGGTACGGTGTTCCTGTATGCTTCCTTCCATGTTAAAATTTCTCTAAATTTTCTTATTGCAAAATATGAACCCAATACAGTTCTTCATTTCCTTTTTATTTTTGTAAAACCCCCCAAATTGTGTTGATTTTTCAACATCATTACCCTTTCAGGGAACAGCCTGTATTTTTCTCCTCGTTTACCTTCCAATATTATGAATGAGGATGAAAAGCCAAATCAATTGCAATAATTCAATAAAATAAATCAATTCAATACTCCCTTTGCTCTCAATTACATTACCCATCACTGATATTGAAATACATTTTTCTCATTGTCTTTTAAATAATTTTAAGTAATTCCAATAGTAAATTTTAATCTCCTTGGCACTTGATTATCTATTTTGGAATATTATGTAGGTAGTCCTTAAAACTTGGATACTTTCATGTATATATTTTCAAGATTTTTTAAAAATAAAAATATCAAATAAGTTTTATTCTGGCACTGGTTTGTGGGGAAACTCATGCTTTTCTATTATCTATCGTCCCTTTAAAATAATCTGTCTAACGTCCTACACTTTATAGTTTACAACATAGAGTTCATTGATCTTATTACCCCCTTCTCCTCCATCTTTCTTCTGCTTCCTTTCTTCTTCATAATCCTTTTCTAGGAGGTCTCACATGTTTTATTTGTCCAAGGGTGTGGTTAGACATATTATTCCTAGACCCATCTCACTTTAGGAAACTGGCAGCTTTACACAATAGCTAAACTTCTGCAAGCCGTCAGGTCCAAGAAGCTGAATAAAATAATAAAAAGAAGCATTCCTTATAATTTCAGAGGCATTCAGAATCCTTTATCAGTGAGAAAATAATTGTACATTTAAGAGATTATATTTTAAGTAATTCTTTTGAGATAGGCTTTCTCTGTCACCCAGACTGCAATGTAGTGGCATGATCATTGCTCACTGCAGTCTCAAACTCCTGGGTTCAAGTGATCCTCCCATCTCAGCCTCCTGAGTAACTGGGACTTCAGGTGCATCTTTCTATGCTCAGATAATTTCTAAAAATTTTTTAGAAGTGGGGTCTTCTACATTGCCTAGACTGGTCTCAAAATTCTGCTCTCAATTAATCCTCCTGTCTTGGCTTCTCAAAATGCTGGAATTACAGGCATGAGTCACAGCACCAAGCTTCTATTATTTATTTATTTTACAAATATTTTAAAGTTTTACATATAACTTTCTCAATCAATATAGATCTTGAAGCTAAGATATCCTGAAGGCATCACTTTATGGAACACCTTCAGGGTTAAATAGAGAAAGGGGACAAATTGGTGACCTTGATCTTCAGTGCAGGTTCTTGGTCATAATGACAGTATTCACGACTTGGGTCCAAGCTTTCTCATTTTCTACAGTTCAGGTATTGCTGAGCATTTAAGAGGGTTTTGCGATCTCCCTCTTCTCTGGTGGGGTCAATTTTGTGGGTCAGAGAGAGAACACATAGATGATACTATGTCTAGATAAGCTCGGGACGAAGTGCAGACAAGACTTGGACATTGCTTTTCACATGAAGCCTGGGAAGAAAGAAGGTCTTGCCAAAAAAATCTTCCTATATAAGATCAGTGTGTTTAGAAGAGGAGGCTGGAGAAAACTTCTGGGAGTTGCACATGCGTTAAAGAGCCCTTGAACTTGTGTATGAGTAAAGAGGTCAGAAAAGCAGCTGTGTCATAGCAGAACAACTTGAAGAAGCCTGAAAATTGAGACCAGCAGAAGTCAGAAAGATGTGCACATTCCTGAGGACTAGGGAATACCTGAGCAATTTGCACGTATCCCTAAACACCAGCGGGAACTAATACCCAAGATCAGAATAAATCAGAAAATCTGCATCTCACAGTATGGCAGCAGCAGATAAAGATAAGTCAGATATGTTCCAAATATCCTCTCCCTAATTGTACTTTAATGTAGCAATCGGACAAATATACTTCTCTGGGGAGAAAGTGGAGAGAAAGAACACTGAAGAAACTGAATGTAAACCTTAGGTTACAAAGAAGACACTGCCATATCTGGATTTATTGGGTAGTGACTACACAAAACATGTTAGCAGACAAAATTAGACTTGGAACAAAAATAAATGCGTATGAAAAACTAAATTTACATTTTGACTACCTTATTATTCACCTTGAAAATGTACTCATGGCTTGTTTTAGAAAGCAGTTGCCAACACATAGCAAGTCAATTCTCATCCTGATGCATGGCTCTGTTATCTTAAGAAATTGCTTTTGATATATGTAGCTATAAAAGGCAAAGTTGGGAATTCCATGTTGTGATTCTTATGTTAAATGCTTTCCCAGCCTACTCAGTCAAGCACCAGCTTGACTTCCTCTTCAGAGTCCGTGTTAGTTTCCTCCAGTGTAGGATGTGCCAGGCATTTACTAGTGCTCTATGGTCTTACTCGGTTTTGGTCAAAATGTTTCTAATTGTTTGAAGCTTGTCCTATTTCACACTTAACTATTTGGAATGTCATTTCTGTCTTTTAGCATAATTGTTTTAAAGCTACTAAAATTCTCCAGTATCACAGGAACTTGGGTTGTATCTACGGATGTAGATTATGCTGACTTACATGGGCTTCCACAGACATAGAAAAGATTTTATAGGAATAATAATACAGACTTATGTAAGAGTTCCATGGTTTCACTGCTGCAGGTTTTTCAAACTCTTAAATAGTTCCCATCCAGCTGCATAGAAAATTTTTTTAAGTTCTCTTTTTCACTCCAATGTGTTCTCCTAAACTATGTCGAGCAGAATAATATTAAGATATCACTAATTTGAATTTAACTATAATATTGACTAACTTTATAAACTGGCAGTTGCAAGACGGTGCTTCACCATCTGGGGAACAAAATGCTGATATTATTGTCTTTGGAGGCCACAGATATCTTTTTTTTTCCTTGTAAGAATCAGGGGAATTACGTTTCTCTCTCTCTCTCTCTCTCTCTCTCTCTCTCTCTCTCTCTCTCACACACACACACACCCACACACACACACACACACACCACACCACACCTAGAACTAACAAATTCAGCAAAGTTAGAGGCTACAAAATTAAAGCACAAAAATCATTTGTGTTTATAAACATTAACAATGAGCATTCTGAAAAGGAAATTATGAAAACAATTCCACTTACATAGTATCAGAAAAAATGGTTTAAACTTAACCAAAGAGAGAAAATATTTCTATAATGAAAACTACACAATGTTACTGGAATAGATTGTTAAAAGACAGAAGCAAATCGAAATATGTCCCTTGTTCATGGACTAGAAGACTTAACGTTATTAAAAGGTTAATTCTAGTCAGAGCAATTTACAGATTCATTGTAGTCGCTATCAAAATCCCAATGACTTTTGTTGCAGAAATAGAAAAAGCTATCCCAAAATTTATATGGGATAAATATAAAGGATCCTGAAAATGCAAAAACAATCTTGAAAACATAACAAAGATGACAGCCTCATACTTTCTGATTTCAGAGCTTACTTCGAAACTGCAATAATCCAAACAAATTCTTGTTGGCATAAAGATAGACATATAGACCCATGGGATAAAATAGAGAACTCAGAAATAAACTCTCATATATATGGTCAGATGAATTGGAATTGGGAAAGGACACACTTTTGTTGAGGGTAGCAACATGCAAAAGCTTGAAGTTGAACCCTTATTTCATATAATATTATAAAAATAACCTAAAAATGAAGCAAAGCCTTACATGTTAAGACCCAAAATTCTTAGAAGAAAATATAGGGGGAAAGCTTTATGATATTTAATTTATCAGTGGTTTCTTGAATATGACATCAAAAGCACAGAAAACAAAAGACAAAATAAATATAAATTGAACTTCATCAAAATTAAAAACGTCTGTACAACAAAGAATGCTATCAACACAGTGAAAAGACAACTCATGAAATGGGAGAAATATTTTCAATAATATAGCTGATAAGGGGTTATATGAAGTACATATAAAAAGCTCTTAAACTCAATTACAACAACACAAACTATAAAAATGAGCAAAACCTTCAATGGACATTTCCCCAAACAATATGCAAATAGTCAATATGCATATGAAAAGGTGCTCAACGTCACTAGTTTAAAAAAAAATAAATGAAAACCACAATGAGAAATCATTTCACACATATTATGATATCTATTAAAAATAGACAATAAAAAACTTTGGTGAGGATTTGAAGAAATTGGAACCCTTGTATATTGCTTGTGGAAATATAATAAGATGCCACTGTGGAAATTAGTATGAAGATTATTCAAAACCTTAAATATGAGATTACTATATGATCTAGCAATTCTATTTTTAGGTGAATTGAAAAAAGTGAAAGCAGAGATTCAAAGAGGTCTTTGTACACCTATGGTCATAGAAACATTATTTACAAAGCCAGAAGGTGGAAGCAATCCCACAATACATGAACACATGAACAGATAGACAAAATTATATACACACACACACAAACACACAGACACTAGAATATTATTCAGTCTTAAAAACGAAGGGAATTCTGACACGTGCCACAATATGGAATAATCTTGTAGACGTTATACTAAGTTCAATAAACGTATCACAAAGAGACAAATACTATAATTCCACTTATGAGATATGACTAGTGTATTCAAATTTATAGAGGCAGAAGGTGATATAGTCATTGTCTATGGCTGGGGGAGGAAGCATGGGGAGTTATTGTTTAATGGAGACAGAGTATCAGTTAGGGAAGATGAAAAATAGTCTTGGAAAGGGATGGTGGTGATGGTAGCACAATACTGTGAAAGTTGCTTCATGCTTGTATCCTGTGCACTTGAAAATGGTTGCAACAGTAAATTTTATGATATATGTGTGTGTGTTTACATATATATGTATATATATATATGAAACCTCAATATAAAAAAGATCAGACAAAGGAATGAATAAAGAGCATATGACAACAAAAAATAAAATGTTTATTTGAAATCTATTACAGTGAAAAATGAATAAAATGTAAACAGTTAAAAATGTTATGTTTCTATGTAAAAATATGAGGTATTCGCTCACCCTAACACAGCAAACACAATTTGGGAGTTTACCTTAAACTTGGTGATGTCATTTTACATATTTTAAACTAGGATTTAATTCCAGATACCTTTCTTTAGACTTAACTTGGGATGTCTTTATTTAGATATGGCATTATTTGAAGAGATTCAAAATGCAGAAAAGAATGTCCATATACTAGTAGCATCAATGAACTCATTCATTTTCCAAATTACTATAAATTATATTTTATAAATTTAGTTCAAACAAGACATCAGAATCCTTATACTTATTTACAAAATTCTGAAATTTCAGTTAACAAAAAATTGAGACACAAAATTATTTTTAAAATATAAATTTTAAGCCGGGCTCGGTGGCTCAGCCTGTAATCCCACGCCTTTGGGAGGCTGAGGTGAGTGGATTGCCTGAGCCCACGGGTTTGAGACCCACCTGGGCAGCAAGACCTCATCTCTACAATAAATAAAAAATCAGCCGGGGGTGGTAGCACATGCTTGTAATTCCAGCTACTTGGAAGGCTGAGGCAGAAGGATCGCCGGAGCCCAGCAGGTCGACGCTGTGGTGACTGGGAGCGGCCACTGCACTCCAATCTGGGCGACAGAGTGAGACTCCAACTCAAAAAAAAAAGTATATGTATATATATATAAATTTAGATAATACTCTAATCAAATGTAAACAGATAAGACAGTAGAAAAATAGAAAAAATTATTTGGAAAAAATCAATTTAATGATAGTGTGGTTTAAGGAACATTCTTTTAAGAATAGAGTAAACAAAGTTAAATGGCACTGAATATTAAGTTATAAAATCACCTACAAAAAAGGAATATAAAGAAGCAAGAAAAAATAAGGAACTTGGAAGATATATGTGTGTGTGTGTGTGTGTGTGTGTGTGTTTGTATTTATATATAAAGGTAATGTAGAGAAGTAACTACATTTATAGTTTATTAAATAGGGAGGAATAAAGAAAAAATCTTTAACTACAGTTAAATAAAAAACATGATTTTGTAGATACAAAAAATGTGAATGTTGTTGGGATGTTAACTATTGAAAGGAAAGGAGATATGAATAAAAATGCATTTAAAAAGGGAATTATGCTTTCAGAAAAATCTTTATTTTATTTTAATATTTATTTTCATATAGATTGTTACAAATATAGAATTGCATTATAGTCAGCTCTTGGGATGTGGAAATAAAACAGAATGCAAATGGCTGAATAATAGACAAGAAATTCTCAGGAAAAGAAAAAGATAACATTAAAAGAATGCAGTGATGGCTGGAAACTCATCAACCTGCAAAGAAGCAAGGAAAAATGTGAGATGATTCCACTAAATTACAGCCTTCGAATTAGAGTACAATTACTAGTTAGCTGGCCCACATAAAGAGGGGAGAATGGTAAGGAAGTGATAAACAGCTGGATTCAGATGAGAAAATCAGTGAAGTAGCAACTGGATGCGGAGAACTGATACCAGGCAGAGAAATGGGAACTAGGTGAAAAAGCAATCAAATGAATTGGCAGCAAGTAATCAGGTGAAATCATTACTCAATTACTGCAACCAGACTGCAAATAAATTGGCAATGGAAAGTTTTCATAAAAAGCAATATGTTGGCAGCCAAATGAGCAGATGTAAGGTGATCAGTCTCAGAAATTACTCCAGATCAAGTCAGTGAGAGAACTGCCAAGTGTCCGAGTATGGTCAAAGTTGAACCATGAAACACCAGGACAAACAGAAAAGTCACTGAAAAATCATCCTGACTGGTGTGGAATGAAGGGCGAAGAAGCATCCTGATATTTCATCAGAAAAGAAATAAAAGAAAAATGTTTTTTACAGTATTAAGTACTTCTTTCTATCGATATGACACATTTTTAAGTATTTGTCTTGGTTTGCTTATACTGTTTGGTCAACAAAAGCAACAGATGTAAGTGCAGTCTTTGTGTAAAGTGCAACATTAAGTATTTCTCTCTGCTTTTGTAACTTATTCTTCCCAAAACGTTTATGAAACATAAACTATCATTGTTTCCACTTTTTGTTTATAGAAATTAAGAGAAAGAGGGTGTAAGTATTATGTTTTTAAAATGCAGCATATGAGTAAAGGGCTTTCCCTCTGAATTTACTTTTCCAATGAATGAAAATAATAAAATAAAACCATTATGTTACTAAAATAATATATAGCACTTTATTTTTTTTATGGTTATTGGTTATTTTTAAATCAGGGAAATGAGATCAAAGCCTTCTTACTAGTTGCATGGCAGGAGTACTGCCCACCTGTGCTCAATTGGAAACAATCCAGTCTTTTCTAAAGTCTCATGACACCCAGGTTTGTGCCAGTTTAATAAAATAAAGAAAATATACATATAGGTGTACGTGTGTGTGTGTGTGTGTGTGTGTGTGTGTGTAATTTAACACCAACTCATCTGCTGTCTCTTACTAAGATTACAACAGCCTCAGAGTGATGTTCCTTCCTCCACTCTTGTCCCTTCAGCACTTATGCATCAATCTGCAGTCAGCCAGTCAGTTATTTCCTGAAATATATAGATCAGATCATGCTATCCCCTCTGTGTTCAATGACTTTCCACTGGAATTAAAACAGCACTCTCTCTCTCTATGCTATGCTATGCTATGATCTAACGCCTCTCTTGACCAGCTCATCTTCCCAGCTCATCTCCCCTGCTCTTCCTTTCAACCCCAGATTTCAGACTTTGCAAGGAACCTTCAATATGGCAAGTTCCTCTTTGTCGCAGAACCTTTGTTGAAGCTTCTTTCCTTCCATCTTTTCTGGCCTGTGTTCTTCTAATCATTCAGGCTTCAACTCCAATGTTTCCTTCTCAGAGAGACTTCCCTGACCATCTCACAAAGGTGCTCGTCACCTTTTCCCTCCACCACATTCTTCCTTCTTCCCTTCATAGCACCCATCCCTTTCTGCAACTGCATTGCTTATTTACGTGCTTAGTTGCCTCTTATTTATCCCTCCACACTTAGACGGTACAGTTTTCCAGAACAGGAGACTACCTTGTGTTTTCCTCTGCTCAATCCACAGCATCTACCCACATTTTATGACCTCGAGTAGGTACTCAACAAACACTATGAAGGACTTTTGTCTATTTTCTCTTTAGTGGAAAAATTCAATAAAATTTATAATACTTCCACTTAGTTAAGCATTAATTATTAAATATTGAAAGTGTATACTGATATATATCAAATTATACATTATAGAAATATGAAGTACTTGCAGATGAAGAGTAAAGAACCACTGGGAGACAGAATGTGGCAGATGTAGGTGGCCAGTTATACACAGGCAGTGCAAGTAGGACCAGAGGAGTCTTTGGGCAGGACAGAGATGATGTGGCCTGGATTTGACTCCAGCCAGAAATGTTGGTGTCTTCTTGCTCTACCCAGGAAGGGATGCAGGACCTCAAGTTTAAAGTTTCCTTTTATTTTTTAGCTAAATCTAACACACAGTGCGTTCTTCGATGTGCAATAAATTCCACTCTCATATGCCATTGAGGAAACCTGTGGAGGCCCCTGTCAGCAAAACAGTGCAGTGATTATAAAGCAGGACTGTTAAATGATGTGTTCTCTGCACAGGTTGTTGGTCACAGAGCTGCCAGCAAATCCTCTTAGGGCAACAGCACTGAAGGAGACAGATCTGCCTCCTCAAAGCAATGAACACTCAGAGCAGAGTGTGTGCACTTCAAATGCATCCTGGGGAGGCCTGGGCCCTCTGTGTTCTTTCTCGGTTCTGAAGCAGATGGAAGTCGGGGGGGGGAAATAAAACCAGAGACACAGGTTCCACAGGCCTGGGCTGAGCCTGAAAGAGAAAATCAGAGCCACTGTTTCACTCCCTCTTGACATGTGCAAAGCCCTCTAGAGAGCTCAAAGGATGAAACAAGGCGATTCAAAGAGAGACAGAAATAGAAAATACAACCAGGAAGCCTGTTTTCTCTGCAACCACTGTCCGTTGTCCTCACTCAGGTGGATATGAAATTTTTACAGCCTGTACTTGATAGGACCCAAACTAAACTCTGTTTTCTCTAATGAGATCCCGTTCTCATTAAGCACCCAGTCTTAAGAAACAGAATCCCCTAAGACATTCTAAGGTTGTCACACTCTCTTCCCCTTCCCAGGTAAGTAGGCAATTAGTCCTAAGGAAAGGACATGAATTTTAGTCACTCTGTAGCTAAATGGCTAAGATAGCCACTGAAGCTCTCTGACCATCAGTTTGTATATCTGTAAAGTGTAGGTAATAGAGACAGAACTAAGGTAGTGGCTGTGGAAATAAAGAGAAGAGTACCCATCTGAAAGAATTTAAAC
>NW_007255033.1:134798-136651 GCF_000164805.1 Carlito syrichta | reverse complement strand
CGTAGTGCATTGGATGATCAAGGTCCACTATATGAGTGAGAATATGTGGTACTCAGATCTTTGTTTCTGTGAGAGGTCACTTAGTATTATAGACTGTAGCTCCATCCAGGTTGCTGCAAAATTCATGATTTTGTTTTTTTTTATGACTGCATAGCATTCCATCGTGTATATGTACTACATTTTTTAAATCCAGTCCTTTTTTGATGGACAGCATGGTTGGTTCCAGGTTCTTGCTATTGTGAACAATGCTGCAATAAACATTCGCGTGCAGATATCTTTTTTATAGAGTGATTTGAGTTCTTCAGGGTATATTCCCAGCAGGGGGATTGCAGGGTCCTACGGGAGGTTGATGTTTAGAGCTTTTAGGAATCGCCACACTGCTTTCCACAGAGGTTGCACTAGTTTACACTCCCACCAACAGTGTAGAAGTGTTCCCTTTTCGCCACAACCTCTCCAGCAGCTGATGCAAATCAAAACCACACTGAGATATCACCTAACTCCAGTCAGAATGGCAATTATCAACAACTCAAAAAATAACAGCATTTTAAATATATTTTAGGTTAAGATCGTTAATGTTTTACATCGCGTCATTTCTAAACATGACATAGAGCAAGAAACCATATATCTTCATGATATCTATTAAGCATTATTTTGAGCAATAAGCTTTAATTTAAAAATCAAATCTTAACAGATAAAACATTTTATAGCTCTATTATATAAAATAAAATGTATTATCTTCATAGGTAAGTTAAACTTTAGGTATGTTAGATATTAGGTATATTAAATTTCAAACTTCAGGTATGTTAAATATTTTACATATGTTAGATTTTTTTAAATAATAAGAAAAATGAAAAGCATGTCAAGGAGAACTACAAATGGAGATTTGTGTTTCGGGAAAAAAAAACAGTTTTTGTAACAGTATAAATAAAAACACACATGATTTGTTTAGTGAGAGAACAGATTGACTGTATTTTTATATTAAGCTCTTTATTTTTGAGATAATTACAGAAAACATGCAGTTGAAAGAAATGATAGAGGTTCTGTGGGCTATTCATCCAGTTTTCTCACGTTGTAGCATCACATGTAGAATATTGATATTGACACAGTCGAGATGTAGACATTTCCATCACTCACTCGCCCCCAAACATCCTTTAACTTCTGACAATCATTAAGTCTGATCTCTATGTCTTTAATTATGTCGCTGAAGAATGTTTTATAAATGAGATCATATGGTAGTTATCTGGAGATTCATTTATGGTTTTGCATGTGTCAGTTGTTCATCCTTTCACGTTGATAAGTAGTGTTCCATAGTATGGATGTGCCGCATTTTGTTTAACCAGTTTGTAATGGAAAAACAGCTGGGTTGTATTGTTATGGTACCATGCTGAGTGAGGTATACGAATCTGACCTCCCATATCCGTAATTGTCTCACATCTTTCCTCTATGAGAACATATTAGGTGGTGTCATAATTTATGCTGAAACTGCTGAACATAATTTAGAACTTCAATATTTACCCATATTATTGTGTACAATGTTCATTCTTCCTTAGTGGCATTTCAAGGCTATGTATTTGTTGCTGCCTTTCTATTTATGGAATATTTGTTAGTCATTCATTTAGAGTAGGTCTTCTAGGAAACATTCTCTCAACTTGTCTTCATCTGAGAATATCTTGATGCCTTCTTCATTCCTTAAAGATATTTTTACTGAATATAGCATTATGGGTTGAACTTTCTTTCTTTCTTTCTTTCTCTTTCTTTCTCTCTCTCTTTCTCTCTCTCTTTCTCTCTCTCTCTTTCTCTCTCTCTTTCTCTCTTTCTCTCTTTCTCTCTTTCTCTCTTTCTCTCTTTCTCTC
>NW_007255033.1:123599-134761 GCF_000164805.1 Carlito syrichta | reverse complement strand
CGGCTACTTGGAGGCTGAGGCGGAAGGATTGCCGGAGCCCAGCAGTTCGAGGCTGCGGTGGCCAGGAGCGGCCACTGCACTCCAGTCTGGGCGACAGAGTGAGACTCCAACTCAAAAAAAAAAAAAAAAAAAAAATATTTTGTCACTTCCTTTTGGCCTCCATAGATCCTAATGATAAATATACTGGAATTTAAATTGTATTTCTCCTATTGGCAAGATGTGACTTTTCTCTGGTTGCTTTCAAGGATTTTTGTTTGTCTTTGGTTTTCAGAAATTTAATTGTAATGTGTTAGCATGGATGTCTTTGGATTTATTCTGTTTTAAATTTTCTCAGATTCTTGAACTTATATGTTTATGTCTCTTGGCAATTTGAGAAGTTTGCAGCCATTATTGTTTTAAGTACTGTTTCAGCCCTGCTCTCTATTTTCTTTCCTTCTGGAACTTCAACGATACTGAGATTAGCTATTTTCTTACAGTTTCACTGATTTCTGAGACTATTCTTTGTTTTAAGTCTATTTTCTCTGTGTCGTTCAGATTGGGATCTTCCTATTTTTCTATATTCCAATTCCTTGGTTCATCAATTTTGAAGTTGAGCTCATTCACTAAGCTCTTTTTGTTGATCATTATATTTTCCACTTCTAAATTTCTATTTGTCTTTTCTTTATACTTTCTACTTCTTTAATGAGAATTTATATTTATTTGCTGAAGTTTTTTTCATTTTCATTGTGTCAAATATGTTTGTAGTAGCTAATAGAGGCATTTTTTTGTGACTGCTTTAAAAATGTTTATCAGATAACTGTAATTCAGATAATTCTCTCATTTATTGTTTTTCTAAATTCACCTTGAGATCTTCCTGGTTCTTTGCACAATGATTTTAAATTGAAACTAGGATATTTTTGTATTGTGTTATGGGGCTCTGAATATTTTTAGGCATTCTGTTTTATTGACTTTTCTGACACTGTTCTGTAAGGGAAATGGGGCCCACATCCCATTACTGTCCAATGGTGGTGAAAGAGCATGTTCCTCTCTCAGCCTCCATTGACATTCAAAAAGAGCATACTTAATAGCCACTCAGCAGGGTTGAGAGTTGCAGTTGCCCATGTGGTCTCTACTGACACTGCAGCGGGTTATCTCTTACTTCTGGGAAATGGTCAAAGTCTCAAGTCTTCACTAAGTCATCTTTGATATTGTCTCAGTGGGAAGGGGGAGGAGCATCCTCATCCTGCCAGGTCGCTTGGTTGTCCAGGTAACCCATATGCTCTCCGCTGACTTAATGGAGGCAGGGTTTATTTCCAGTTCACAGGGATGAAACTTACAGCACCAACTTGGCATTCTATTTCCTTACCCCAGTGGGAGTGCTGAGGCACCACATTACAATTTCATGAGTGTGGAAGACTGGGCTCTCCACTTGGCTTTTGCTGGAATGGTTGGGGTGGGGCACACTTTTTTTTTCTGTGGTATTTAACTGGAGAAGAATCATTATTGTGTAAAAGTTTTCTATCTTCCTAAGATGCTTTTTTCATTTTTCTTTGGATGAGGACAGGCTTTTGCTGAAACATTTTTGTCTGTACTTGTTAGCACTTCTGGATTGCCAGCTTCTTGAGCTCTAAGTTTTAGATACAAGAGTCAAAAATAAAATGCAAGCAGCTTACCATGATGCTGTTTCTTGGATCCTGAGATTCTTAGTTGGTCTACCTTCTTCTCTTCAGTTTTCCAAATCTTCTTACTTTGCTGTGTGTGTGTGTGTGTGTGTGTGTGTGTGTGTGTGTGTGTATGTGTGTAATATGTGCAGGATTTGGATTGTATTCTGTGGAAGAAACAGAAAAGTACTGTTGCTCAGCTTTCTGGAAGTGAGAGTTGACTGTACTTATTTGAAAACAAGAGAGTTCAAAGACTTTGACCTTGTATCTCCAGTTTTTGAAATGTATTTTGAGAAAAAAAAGTCTGGTATTGGCACAAAGATATTCACCAATAGCTTATAATTTCAGTAATCAGAAAAGATAAGAATAAACAAGTACCAAAATGAGAGGTTAGTTACATACATATTGTGAAATACAATGCAGCTATTTAAAGTAATGCTGTAGCTCTGTATTTCTTCACATTATATAGAAATGTATTCAGGATATATTATTGAATGACTACAAAGCATATTATAAATAGGATGCATGGAATGATTTCACTTATCAAAAATAAAATGGGTCAGTGCAGTGGCTCATGCCATAATTCCAGCACTTTGGGCCACGAAGGTAGGAGGATTGCTTGAGCCCAGGAGTTCAAGACCAGTCTAGGCAACATAGTGAGACCTGATTTTTACAAAATAATCAAAAAAATAGCTGTATATGGTGGTTCAGCCCTGTAGTTCCAGTTACTTGGAAGGCTGAGGTTGGGAGAATCACTTGATCCAGGAGTTCAAAGTTGAGGTGAGCCATGATCATGCCAATACACTCCAACCAGGGAGACAGAGTGAGATGCTAACTCAAAAAATAAATAAATAAAGAAGAAGAAGAAGAAGAAGAAGAAGAAGAAGAAGAAGAAGAAGAAGAAGAAGAAGAAGAAGAAGAAATATATATGTGTGTGGGTGAATATGTAATATTTTTTCATTTGTGTAAGGAGACCCACTTTAATCCAGTTCTCTATTCTACAGGTATACCCGAGCATAAGCCAATTTCTTTTTCTGAGCACATATACTGAGTATATATACTGAGTATATAAGAAAACCATAGAGCTTATTTGGTTCCTTGCTTTGCCTGGCATTTGCATTACTCCTGTCAATTTACTGTGAATCTTATATTAACTCGCCTATATTTTTAACCAGGATATTTAACTTCCTCTTTTCACTCTCAGCACTTGACTCTGCTTCTGAGTTCACTCAGACAAGAGAACATTCTTAAGTTCCCATCATCAAATTTACCAGTCCATTCACATTGTCTTCTGCCTTCTCACAGCAAACTGTTAGGACTTCCCTCTGAGGTAATTTTTTTTCCACAGGATCTCATGCTGTCACCTGCTTCAGACGGTCCCAGATACCTCTAATTTTTCGTTCACCTTTAGTTCTCCCCTCTGTTGGAATCCTTCCCTTCCACAAGTGAATGTGCTCCCATGGATATATCTGTGTCCAAATATCCCCATTCTGCAAAAATCCTCAAAAGATTTCTATCTCAGTCTACACATTTTTACTTTTCTTATCCTTTGACGTTTTTCCAATCACATTTTCTTCACCACAACAATCAAACATTTGTAGCCAATGGTGTGAATAATCTCTATGAGTCATGTCATCAGACTGCAAACAACCAGTTGTTCTTTCTCCTGGTAGGCCTTGAGTCATCAACATTATGTTAGCATTTGACAACTTCTGAATCTTCTTCCTTTCTCATACTCTTCCTCAACTTGGCTTTCAGGTCAATACACACAGCTAGTTTTCTTACTCTCTCTGGTCTGTTCCTTCTTGGTGGGCTTTCATTACTTTAACTTCTATACTCAATTTGTATCTCTATCTCTACTTAGCTTCTAGTTATCTTCTGAACCCAAAGTCTTCCTTCTGGATGCAAGGTGGAGTTTTCCAGGTGTGTGAGGCTTGTCCCAGTCAGGGTGCCTATAAAGCTCAGAGTTTTACAGGTGTGACCCCTGAGTCCTTGGTTGGTGACATCAGCATCTACTGAAGCTAGCAGAGTTCAGCACATCAGCTCCTCCCTCATTCTTCTGTTTGTAAAGACCATGCTCTGTCTTAGTTTTGGCAGAGCTGTAGACTGGCAAAATACATGTGTGAGAGATTCCTCAAACTCTTTATATTCATAAACTAAACTAGAAAGCCCATGCATGATGTACAGTTTTATTTTAGACAATAACATTTGCTGCAATAAAAATCTACTTATTAGTAAATATAACTTCTTTCTCTCTTTTTTCATTTCAAATCTTTAATCATTGTGAGTCAAACTGAATTATTCATAATTCTTAAAACAACATAATGTTTTGGCATGTTTGTTATAATTTAAAGCAGTAATTTAGACTGAAAGAAAACATTCTCTTTACTTTTCATTTCAGCATATAACTGTGCAATTAATCTCAGTTTGAGTTTATATGACTGTTTACTAGGAATGCTTTCCCATCCATTTACACATTTAACTCAACATGTATTCTGTGATTTTTATTTTTACTTTTTTTGTTAAAAATTTTGCCTTTGGGAAAAATAAAGGAAGTAATTACTTTTTGTCAAACTGCTGCAAGACTAGCACAGGGGCTATAACATAGACTTCATTAGAGCTGTGTGCCCTCTACTTTGGTCATTATTATTCTTATCCTGAGAGACCTTCATAGACAAAGCTCATCACTAATGGTCTCACTATTATACTTCTAATTTTTAACAGGAGGCCTTTGATGTGTGGTATTATGAATTAAATATATTATTTGAAAAAAAGCAACTGAAGAAAGCTCTCCTTTGATATATCGATATCTAAATGTCTAATTTTTCTAAAATACCGAAGGACCATAACTGTGTACATCTGATTATTAGTAACATACCTCTGAACTCAGAGTGATGGAAATCCTAGATTTAATGAGAATATAGCCCCTTAAAGATATCTATTCAGAGAGGGACTCAAAGTGCGGCCACATATTTAGATTTATCTGTGGGTATAGACCAATACATTAATGAGGCATCTGCTTGTCATCTTCTTTACACTTATGATAGTTGAAAGTGGTGGATTTGTAACTATAGAGGTTTGGACAAACACTTTCATCATGACTTTTTCTCATACAATGACTTAGCATATATGATTATTGTGGTTCAAAATTACCTTGTCCCTATACTGATTCAGGGCACAAATTAATGAGCTATAAAGCTTTTATAGAAAGAAATATGACAAATGTAAAAATGAATATATTATTACCATTGGTATTGATAGTAAATAAGAATCCACCTTGGTAAAAATTGCGTGGCCCTAGTTGAAGCAAGATTGAATTGAAATAGGCTAAAGTTCGAAGCAAGAAAAGATATCTAACTATTTTCTTCTATCCAATTAGAAAATCCCTACCTCATTTTGGTACTTATCATTTTTATTAGAAAACTTTTTTTTCATATGTCAGAATTTGAAATCCCAGTATCAGCCTCTGAGATGAAGGAAAAATCCATATTAATGTGAGCTATTGGATCAATATCTGTGGAAGACAGAGAAGGCACATTCAGGCAGAGAGAAGTTGAGCTGTTATGTATCTGACGATTTCCAAGAGGCTCCAGAATAAAATGACACTTCAAAGTGGCCAGGCCAGGCACGGTGGCTCAAGGCTGTAATCTCAGCACATTGAGAGGCTGAGGTGAGGGGATTGCCAGAGCTCACAGCCTAGGAAACTTGGCGAGACCTCATTTCTCCAATAAATCAAAAAATTAGCTGGGCATGGTAGCGTAGTGCATGCCTGTGGTTTCGGCTACTTGGAAGACTGAGATGGAAGGATTGCTCGAGCCCAGCAGGTCGATGCTGGGGTGGCTGTGAACCTGGGCGATGGAGTGAGACTTCAACTAAAAAAAAAAAAAAAAAAAAAAAAAACCAACGGTGGCCCAGGTTGGACCGAGATGGCTAGTCTCTGTAGTATCCAATGATCATTCATGGCAGGATGGAGCATGGACTTGAGAGAGGCGGTTGTTTTCAGCAGAGACAATATCTAGGAAAACACTCATCAGTTAAGCCTGTGTACTAAAGAACACTTCTAGTACCTGGGGGCAACAAATCTTCTATCCAAGGGAGTGTGAGTGGTACATTGCACACCATCTTTTGGGTCTCTTGGATAAACTTCATCATATGCTAGGAGAACCTCCTCCAAGATTCCAGCGTCTTTTCCCGGAAGAAACTTAGAGGGGAGGTTTCAAGGAAACACACTGCAGTCTCTAGGAGTATAGTTGCTTTGAGGACCATGACTGATATTCTTAATCTCCCAACCATTGTAGACCTCTCAGGTGGCACATCTGCTGGACCTGTTGGCTTACTTAGTAGCATGACCCAGACCCTTATCTCTGAGGAGTGTCAGTAGTTAGCCACAAGCCCATCTCATATTTTGGTTGCTGCATGCATCCATTTACCACAAAGATTTGGAAGTGGCTTACCAAGAAGCATCCAAGTAACCCCATATCACAACATCCTCTTGATGAACTCAGGTAATTACAGTAATTTATTTATTCATTTATTTATTTATTTATTTATTTATTGAGTTGGAGTCTCACTTGGTCGCCCAGACTGGAGTGGGCTCCGGCGATCCTTCCGCCTCAACCTTCCGAGTAGCCGGAATTGCAGGCATGCGCTACCACACCCGGCTGATTTTTTGATTTATTGTAAAGATGAGGTCTCGCTGCCCAGGCGGGTCTCGAACCCGTGGGCTCAGGCAATCCACTCACCTCAGCCTCCCAAAGGCGAAGGATTACAGACTGAGCCACCGAGCCCGGCTTACAATAATTTATAATAATATAATATAATATTATAATATAATTCTAATAATCTTTCTTTTTTTCCTTATGGTCTCTTGGCACAAAGTTTTGAAATAAAATTTCACCTTCTGTGCCCTTGAAGGAAGTATATTCCATTCCATTGGGAATGAGGACTTCAAGGATGCAAGCCCAAAGTTTCAAAGAGAAGCACAGATTCCCCAAGTAGGTCACTAGAAGTGACAATGGGAGTGGTCACTCCTGCTTCATCCTGCCTTCCTCTTAGAGGCTCAGTGCTATATTAAGGTCATTGATTAAAATAATATACTTCATCCTGGAAGAGGGTATCTCATCCTTGTAAAGTATTCTTTTTTGCTCATTTTGTCAAAAGAGGATATGCAACAAGAGGATTTTCATCCAGAAAATATAATTGGCATTTGTTTCTGTTCTTATATAATTTTAGTAAATTACAATTTTTGATGTCCTAGTATCAATCCCGCTCCCAATTTTTTTTTTTCCTGTAAAGCGTGTTGTCATTCTGAGGTGATGCTGTGTAAGGTCTCCTTGTGGTGGATCAAATACTTAGAATCCCTCAGATGGTGGAGATGGCTGAGCTATTGGAGCCAAAAAAGGCCAATGCACATCCAGAATGTGTGTCAGTTACACTCTAGTTGGTGGAGATGGCTGAGTTCATGAAGTCAGAAAAGTCAATGCACATCTACAATGTGTGACAATTACAATCTAGATGGTGAAGATGGCTGAGGTTTGGATGTCAAAAAGGCCAATGCACATCCAGAATGTGTTAGTTGCAATCTAGATGGTGAGGACAGCTGAGCTCCTGAAGTCAGAAAGGCCAATGCACATCCAGAATTTGTGTCAATTACAATCTAGATGGTGAAGATGACTAAGCTGTGGATGTCAAAAAGGCCAATGCACATCCAGAATGTGAGTCAACTGCAGTCCAGATGGTGAAGATGTCTAAGCTCCTGAAGTCGGAAAGGCCAGTGCATCCTGAATGTGTGTCAATTACAAGCTAGGTGGTGGAAATAGCTGAGCCCCTGATGTTAGAAAGATAAATGCACATCCAGATTTTAAGAAAACGGCCCAATATGTGGGGCAAGTCAGCAGACTGGACTCATTCAGGTAAGAGCTGAAGTTGCAGTTATCTGTGAGAGCTAGAAACTCGGGCAGAATTTCTATGTTACTGTCTGGAAGCAGAATTTCCACTTTTTCTCAGGACCTCAATGTTTACTCTTAAGACTTTCAACTGATTATATGAGGCCCACCCATATTACAGAAATCTGCATTACATCATCCAGGACATTTCTTTATAGTGTGAAACGTTCAGCTTTGAACGTGCAAACACTTAACTATAATTTTTCCCAGGAACTTTCAGATAGGTTCTCTAACAAATAAATCAACAAAACACAAAATATATTTCTGTTGGAAAAACCTTGCAGGGGTGGGGGCAGAGGAAGAATGGAAATTCATATTTTAAAGAGATACCTTGATACTACATTTTATAAAAATGTGCATTTGTAAAATTTTTATTTACTAATTTTTTGGGAAAAAACGTATTTGTACTTTTAAACACAAAACCTCATACCTTCTTTCAAGTTGACTTTTACTCCGGAGTGCCAGATGTGATGGTCATCACATTAGGGTTATCCTTACTTTAGAGCAAGAATTTTTGCTTCATTTTTCTCAAGATAAATCCACAAACAAAAACATTTTATAAAACAAAGTAACAATTTAGCAATATTCAGTGTAAAGGGTTTACAAAAAAGCAAAGTATATTTCAAGAAAGTAAATCATCAAGAATCCTTCAAAACTAAAATATTTCCACATACCCGGTGAAATTCTAGATTTTGCTGAGAATAACTCCAGTCATTTTGTATAGCACATCTCCAGTTATTCCACTAGACAAAAACTGAGAATGGGTCATTAGTTATTCAGCCCAGAGTTTTTATATACTTAACTCTGTAACATGCAGAAAAAATTATATATTGTATGTATTTTAGATGTATGCCTTAGTACTTGTTTTTAGAACACCAGAGCCCAGAGCCCAGTGAAAATCATTAGACACATGACAAATTTACCTTTGAATATAGAGTGAAAACATGCACCATTTTAGAGAGGAAGTCGATGCAATATTTTTCTTAATCTAGGCTTGTCTAGTTTTCTAGAATATAGGTCCCAAAGGAAAATATACGTGTCAAAACAAAGCAGATGGAAGTAAAAGAATTCATACTGAGAGGGATTTAATTGCAGGGGAATTCAATGCTGCTCTCAACCATGTTTACAAAAAAAAAAGTATTAATGATTGGGTAAGACATATTTAATGTTGCTCATGGAACAATAAAAGATACAAAAACCTGCCTGAATTCTGTTGAAGGGACTAACAGTGGGCTCATTTTTATTTACTTGTATAAATCTTTATACACTGCCATGTACAGATTATGCAAGGCCAGAAAGAAGGCAATACAGGAGCTATGGGACAGTACAACCAGACTGGAGGTTAGGCTTGTGAGGGAACTCAAATGTTCTGAAGTCTAAGCGCCTCCTGGAAAATCTCATTGCATGCAACATATCTTGTCATATTCTTGAATCTGTGCTTCATTTACTGGCATGTACACCCTTTGACTTGAATTTGTATTTTCTAGATATAAGGTTTGAGGCATAATGACTCATTAATAAAAAACAATCCTTCTGCTCTATGACTGGTCTCCAAACACATGTTCCTTATACTTTTGTCAGTGTCTTCCAGAAGCTCTAAATCCAAAGCCTTTTTGCAAGGACAGGATGTGGTACAACCTGTGATGCTCCATCTGTATTACTCTTCCATAAACGACCAGATGTCTTCGGCTATAGTACCCGCAACTGACACCTCTTAGTTGTCAGCTTCTTCAGATATCTGGTCTTCCAAGGCCACTTTCCCCAAGAAGAGTTGAACATCTGCTGTTGGTCAATATGGAAATATAAAGGTCTAGTTATAGCCGGGCTTGGTGGCTCATCTTGTAATCCTGCGCCTTTGGGAGCGAGACCTCATCTCTACAATAAATCAAAAAATAATCAGCCTGGGCAGCGAGACCTCATCTCTACAATAAATAAAAAAATAATCAGCCGGGCGTGGTAGCGCATGCCTGCAATTCCGGCTACTTGGAAGGCTGAGGCAGAAGGATCGCCGGATCCCAGCAGATCGAGGCTGCGGTGGCCGGGAGCGGCCACTGCACTCCAGTCTGGGTGACAGAGTGAGACTCCAACTCAAACAAACAAACAAAAAAACAAACAAACAAAAAAACATGGGAAGCAAGTTATTTTTGTTCCCAGGTGGCGTATTCGGGGAAAGGAAGCTGGGTTCTGTAGTTACTCGGATTGAGTGGATTGATCCGGGCCAACCCTGGGGAAGCTTGGGGGCCTTGGGTGGATACACTGTTGGCAGGGTATACAGCTTTGGACGAGTTCTTGGGTCAGCTGGTCCAGGTGAGGCAAGTAGAACTCCTTTCGTATAAGTTCAGTTAGTATAGTTTTCCCTCAGTGGGTACCTTCGTGGAGTTGCTGTAAGAGCCTATGCCCCAGGACTTGGGGAAGGAAGGTCTACTGTCTTGGATCTGTATCCATCCATTTGGATTTGTAGTTGCATTTAACTTCTGTGCTGCATGGAGATCCTCTTCTGTGTAGACCGGAGGCTTGCATAGGACCAGAGGAGGAAGTGCCAGCAGACGGGTGGCACGACGGTAGTTGGCCTGCTTGGCCGCCTGGTCCGCTTTTCTGTTGCCGAGTGCCTCACTGGAATTTCCCTTTTGGTGGCCCGGGCAATGAATGATGGTCACCTTTTTGGGCACCCAGACAGCTGCCAGGAGGTTTAGAATTTCAGCTTTGTTTTTGATGCCTTTGCCTTCAACTGTAAGTAATCCTCTTTCTTTGTACATAGTCCCATGCACATGTGCGGTTGCAAAGGCATATCTGCTGTCCCTATATATGTTAATGATTTTTCTCGTACCTGTTTTTAGGGCTTCTGTTAAGGCAATTAATTCTGCCTTTTGAGCCGAAGTTCCCTGGGGTAGGGGCTTGGCCCATATGCTTTCTTGCAGTGTAATTACCGCCGCGCCCGCGTACCTGATTCCATTTTGCATGAAGCTGCTGCCATCTGAGAAGAGAGTTAGGTCAGCTTTTGCCCACGGCACATCCATAAGGTCTGGTCGCAGTTTCTGGAGAGATTCAGTGATCTCGAGGCAGCTATGGGGATTTGCAGTGGGTTCCTCTTCTGGCAACAGGGTGGCAAGGTTCAGTTCTGTGACTCGTTGGAATTTGATTCACAGCTGGTCCAGGAGCAGCACTTGATAATCGGTTATCCCAGCATTGGATATCATTTATCAGGGGTCCCTTGGAGAAGGGCCTCCACTGCATGCGCGTTGTGACAATTAGATCCTGTCCTAAGGTTAGTTTGTCTGAGCCCTTTACCAGCATGGCTATAGCCTCAATGACTCGCAAGCAGGCTGGCCATTCTGATGCTACTGGATCTAATTTTTTTGACAAGTAAGCCACTGGCCTACTCCATGGGCCTAACTTTTGAGTTAGGACTCCCCGGGTAATTCCCTTCTTCTCATCAATGAAAAGGTGGAAGGGTTTTCCAGTGTCCGGTAGGACCAAGGCTGCGGAGGATGTTAAGACACTTTTTTTTTTTTGAGTTGGAGTCTCACTCTGTCACCCAGACTGGAGTGCAGTGGCTGCTCCCGGCCACCGCAGCCTC